>NW_005196021.1:444484-446153 GCF_000372725.1 Emiliania huxleyi CCMP1516 | reverse complement strand
CGCCCCCTCCCCCGGGGGGGCCGTGGTCCCGGGAGTTTCAACCCCCCCCCACCCCCTTCCCCTTTTGCTTTGGGAAGGGGGTTTTTACTCGGGGGGGGGGCAACCGCTTGGGTCCCCCCCCCCCCCTTTCCCCCCCGCCACCCACCAACCACAACGGAGCCCCCCCTCCCACCCCCCCTTCCCCGGGCCTAACCCCCCCCCCCCACACACACACACAGCTCCCCCCCCCCTCCCCCCCCCCCCTCCCTCCCTCAGCTCAACCTCGAGTCGTCGCATGCCCTCGCCAGCGTCACCGCCGGCACGCCCCGCCAGGCGCACAGCCGGCCACACTCCACCGCACCTCGGCTGCACCTCGGTTGCACCTCGGTTGCACCTCGGCTGCACCTCGGCCGCACCTCGGCCGCACCTCGGCCGCACCTCGGCCGCACCTCGGCTGCACCTCGGCTGCACCTCGGCCGCACCTCGGCCGCACCTCGGCTGCACCTCGGCCGCACCTCGGCTGCACCTCGGTTGCACCTCGGCTGCACCTCGGCCGCACCTCGGCTGCACCTCGGCCGCACCTCGGCTGCACCTCGGCTGCACCTCGGCTGCACCTCGGCCGCACCTCGGCTGCACCTCGGCCGCACCTCGGCTGCACCTCGGCTGCACCTCGGCTGCACCTCGGCCGCACCTCGGCCGCACCTCGGCCGCACCTCGGCTGCACCTCGGCTGCACCTCGGCTGCATCTCGGCTGCATCTCGGCTGCACCTCGGCTGCACCTCGGCCGCACCTCGGCTGTCTCTCGGCTCGCCCAGGTCCGTTCCGCCGTCGAGTCGGGCGTGCTGCCGAGGCTCCTCGAGCTGCTCCGCGGCGGCGCCGGCATGCAGCAGCAGCACCACCACCAGCAGCAGCACCAGCAGCACCAGCACCAGCAGCACCACCAGCACCACCACCAGCAGCAGCAGCAGCACCACCACCAGCAGCACTGGTGGTGCGCGTCGCACGCGCTTTGGTGCGTCTCGAACTTGGCTGCTGCGGGCTCGGAGTACCGCGATGCCCTCCTCGGAGGCGGCGCCTTGCCGCTCGTGGCGAGGTGCGGCGTGAGTTGCAAAGAGTCGCCGAGAGTCGCGGCGAGAGTCGCAAAGAGAGTCGCTACGAGAGAGGATGAAGTCGTAGTGGTGCAGGTCGAAAGCGATGAGGTCGTACCTGAGTACAGGTCGTACCTGATGAGGTCGTACCTGAGCATTGGTAGGTTGGCGGCGGTGCTGCTCGCCGGGAGCGGCGCGTGCTGCGATGGCGGCGACGGTGAACCCCCCCCCCCCTCTCCCCGTCCGCCTCGAGCCGGTGGCCCGAGATGGCGCGAGATCTGACACGAGATGGCGCGAGATGGCAGGCCCCGTCCCCCCCCTCGTCGATCCGGCGGCGCCCGGCGGCGCGGCAGCGAGGGGCGCCACCGCCGCCGCCCGGCGCGGTCTCGAGCCCGCTTCGGGAGGCGCGTTGAGCGGCGGTCCTTCGGGCGAAGCTCCGGCCGACACCGGCTGGCGGAGCGCGCTGCGGGGTTGCGCCGCTTCGCTGGCGGGTGAGGCACTACCCGCTCTCGCTCTCTTCTCTCGCTCTCTTGTCGCGCTCTCTCTCTCCCTCTCGCTCTCTTTGTCTCCTCTCGCTCTCTTCTCTCTCCCTCCCTCACTCC
>NW_005196021.1:411882-444384 GCF_000372725.1 Emiliania huxleyi CCMP1516 | reverse complement strand
ATACCTGCCTCCCTCCCTCCCTCTCCCCCTCTCTCTCTCGCGCGCGCTGCCGAACTGCCGCACGTGCTGACGAGCCTTGCTGCTGTGACTTGCAGGGCTGACGGGAGGCTCTCCTCCCCCGGACGAGGGTCTGCTCCTCGAGGAACTGTCTAGGAACTGTCCAGGAACTGTCTAGGCTCTCCTCCCCCGGACGAGGGTCTGCTCCTCGAGGAACTGTCTAGGAACTGTCTAGGAACTGTCTAGGCTCTCCTCCCCCGGACGAGGGTCTGCTCCTCGAGGCGCTGCCTGCGCTGGTGCGGCTGGTTGCCTCGCGAGACGCGGAGGCGCGCGCCCTGTCGTGCCTCGGCCTCGCGCACGTCGCAGAGGCGCGGGGCCGCCCCCCCCCCCCCCCCGCCCGCCCGGGAAGCCGACGCGGCGAGTCTGGGCCTGGTCCCCAGCAGTGGTGGCGAGGGGTGACTAGGCGGGCCCACCCCTCGCCGATGCGATGGCCGCTTCTGGCTGCGCTGCCCGGCTCGCGCACTGCCTCGAGTACGGAGGCGCGGAGGCGGAGGCGCTCGCGCTGCGCGCGCTCGCGGCGCTCCTGTCCGGCTCGTGCGAGTCGGTGCGCGCCGTCCTCGACACCGGTCTGGCGCGGCTGCTGCCTCCGCTGCTCGAGGGCCCGAACGCGGCCACGCGCGGGGAGGCGTGCGGCGCCGTCGCCTCGCTCGCGGCGGGCGCGCCGTGGGGGGGCGCATGGAGGCGCTGAGATGCACGAGAGGGCGCGCACATGTGACGGCGAGGTTGCGCGAGAGCTTAGGCGCCCCGTCTCGCATCGAGTGGCTGATGGGCACGCCGCTCGTGTCGCTGGTGGTGCAGCGGCTGACCGTCGACGAGTTCGGCGTCAAGCGGCAGGCGCTCGGCGTGGTTGCCAACGTGCTGCAAGCCTTCCAGGCGGACCCGCGCCCGTCGACGGCAGGGTGGGCCGCGTCGCTGGTGTACGAGCACGGCGCGGTCGCGCCGCTGGTGGCGCTGCTTGACGTGCACGACGCCGACGTGCTGCGCGTTGCCCTCCACGCGAGCGGTGGTGTGCTGGCCGCCGGCGAGCAGCTCGCGCGGGGCTCGCGGGGCGGCGTGTGCAGCAACCCGTTCACGCTCCCGTTCGCCGAGGCGCTCGTCGGCTCCTCTCGGCCCCTCTCGGCCCCTCTCGGCTCCTCTCGGCTCCGCTCGGCTCCTCTCGGCTCCTCTCGGCTCCGCTCGGCTCCGCTCGGCTCCGCTCGGCCCCTCTCGGCTCCGCTCGGCTCCGCTCGGCTCCGCTCGGCTCCGCTCGGCTCCGCTCGGCTCCGCTCGGCTCCTCTCGGCTCCGCTCGGCTCCGCTCGGCCCCTCTCGGCTCCGCTCGGCTCCGCTCGGCTCCGCTCGGCTCCGCTCGGCTCCTCTCGGCTCCTCTCGGCTCCTCTCGGCCCCTCTCGGCCCCTCTCGGCTCCTCTCGGCTCCTCTCGGCTCCGCTCGGCTCCTCTCGGCTCCTCTCGGCTCCTCTCGGCTCCTCTCGGCTCCGCTCGGCTCCGCTCGGCCCCTCTCGGCCCCTCTCGGCTCCTCTCGGCTCCTCTCGGCTCCGCTCGGCTCCTCTCGGCTCCGCTCGGCTGCTCTCGGCTCCGCTCGGCCCCTCTCGGCTGCTCTCGGCTCCTCTCGGCTCCTCTCGGCTCCTCTCGGCTCCTCTCGGCTCCTCTCGGCTCCTCTCGGCTCCTCTCGGCTCATCTCTCGGCTCACCTCGGCTCACCTCGGCTCACCTCGGCTCACCTAAGCCCACCTCGGCTCACCTCTGCTCCTCCGTGCTCCGCTCCGCTGCAGGCGTTTGGCGTCGAGAAGCTCGAGGAGCTGCAGCAGCACCCAAACCCGGCGGTGGGTCGACGCGCGGCGGCGCTGCTCGACCGGTACTTTGGCGGGTGTTTTAACCCATCCCCTACCCCCACGGTACCGAACCCATAGGCGCTGCTCGACCGGTACTTTGGCGGCGCCGGAGACGCGATGGACGCGTCCGAAGACGCCGCGGCGGCGGACGGCTGCGCCTTCACGGGCGGTGGCGAGGGGCGCGAGCCCCGCGCCGTCTACGTCTTTTGAGGCTCCGGCTCGGGTCGCGGGGAGGCTGGGTGCACCCTACTTTTTGTACGACCTTCGTACCGGCTGCATGGCTCTGTCTCGGCCCCCACGAGAGTGGGCGTGCGCGTACAGTGTTTGTCGAAAACGCAGGCTGTCGCGAGAATGAGATACCATGAGCGAGCTATATCGTCCTGCTCGGCTCCAGCCAGTAGACAAGTCTTGTCATCAACAGAGTAGAAGGATCTGACCTCGGGGCCGATGTGACCAAGCGCTGGTAGCGTGGTTTTACCTCACACCCATGGTCTCACACGCTGTGCCGCCACCGACGAGTGCGTTGGACTTTTCACTCCGGACAAAGACGGCGGCACGCACACGAGCTGCGGCCGTGCCGCCGTCATAGCGGCGAGGCGCGGGACCGTCTGTGGCGAGGTGGGTCGCGTCCCTCGATTTCCTCAACTCCGCCGATAACGATTGGGGTAGGGGCCCTAACTCGTGATAGGCCACTAGTTTCCCGCAGGAGACTCACCCTCTCCTCTCCTACCTCTTCTTCTGCCTCTGCGTCCTTCACGGACTCTCCGTGGACATCTTTTACTTCATCTTTTACGGAAGTTTGAACTTCCGTGCGTGTCGGGCGCTCCCGCCCGCTCGCTGCTCTGATGAGCGCGGCTTCCGCTGCTCTCTCCTGCTCACCTGGCCATGACGCCGCTCCTCGTCCTTGGCCGCGCCAGGCTCTCCTTCCTACTGCGCCAGCCCTTCGGCTGCATCAGTTCTTTCTTCTCCGTGCAGGATCTGTGCGTCTGCGCCATTGTTGCTGTTGCTGGCGACTGTCCTTGGCAGCAGTGCACGATGGGCGATGGCCTCATCTGCTTGCCTGCGATGCTCTGCGGTCGCCTCGGCCCTGCCACAGCGGCCTCGTCCACCTGGAGACCCGAGTCGGTGGCTCCACAGCCCGCTCTGAGGAATGCTGTTGCATCTCAACTCGTGGCGTGCCTCTCTCTTCTCTCCGGCCTCGTGCTGCAGATGTGGCTGAGCTCTGCGCTCAGGTGGCTCTGGGATATCTCCTTTCCAGGCAGCACCCCTGCACCTTGCACCTTGCATCTCAACTCGTGGCGTGCCTCTCTCTTCTCTCCGGCCTCGTGCTGCAGATGTGGCTGAGCTCTGCGCTCAGGTGGCTCTGGGATATCTCCTTTCCAGGCAGCACCCCAGTGCCGCCTCGTGGGCGGCGTGGCGGGCGGCCAGCTGTCACTGCTGCCTTCCCTCTCGAGTGAGCCTCGCCTCGCTCCTCTTCTACTCGAGCCTCGTCTCGTGTGCCTCCTCGTGGGCGGCGTGGTGGGCGGCCAGCTGTCACTGCTGCCTTCCCTCACGAGTGAGCCTCGCCTCGCTCCTCTTCTACTCGAGCCTCGTCTCGTGTGCCGCCTCGTGGGCGGCGTGGTGGGCGGCCAGCTGTCACTGCTGCCTTCCCTCTCGAGTGAGCCTCGCCTCGCTCCTCTTCTACTCGAGCCTCGTCTCGTGTGCCTCCTCGTGGGCGACATGGCGAGCGAGCCTCGCCTCCCTCCTCTTCTACTCGAGCCTCGTCTCGTGTGCCTCCTCGTGGGCGGCGTGGTGGGCGGCCAGCTGTCACTGCTGCCTTCCCTCTCGAGTGAGCCTCGCCTCGCTCCTCTTCTACTCGAGCCTCGTCTCGTGTGCCTCCTCGTGGGCGGCGTGGTGGGCGGCCAGCTGTCACAGCTGCCTTCCCTCTCGAGTGAGCCTCGCCTCGCTCCTCTTCTACTCGAGCCTCGTCTCGTGTGCCTCCTCGTGGGCGGCGCGGTGGGCGGCCAGCTGTCACTGCTGCCTTCCCTCTCGAGTGAGCCTCGCCTCGCTCCTCTTCTACTCGAGTCTCGTCTCGTGTGCCTCCTCGTGAGCGGCATGGCGCGGCGGCCTCTGGACGCTCGGCGACCGGCCTCACCCCTCTCGTGATTTGGCTGTCGCCTCTGTGGCTCCATGCCACGGCCAGTTGCCCCTTCTGTGGGGTTCATTGGGCTTTCCGGGCCACCTGCCCTCGCTCCTCCTCCACTGCGCGTTGGGATGTCAGGGATACTGCGTAGCCCTTCCTGGTGGAGGCGCGCGCGATTCCGTGACTCTCCTTTTACGCGCCAATGTACCCTCACCGAAGGTGCATAGGAGTGAATCCGAGTGAAACTAGTCCGCCGATAACGATTGGGGTAGGGGCCCTAACTCGTGATAGGCCACTAGTTTCCCGCAGGAGACTCACCCTCTCCTCTCCTACCTCTTCTTCTGCCTCTGCGTCCTTCACGGACTCTCCGTGGACATCTTTTACTTCATCTTTTACGGAAGTTTGAACTTCCGTGCGTGTCGGGCGCTCCCGCCCGCTCGCTGCTCTGATGAGCGCGGCTTCCGCTGCTCTCTCCTGCTCACCTGGCCATGACGCCGCTCCTCGTCCTTGGCCGCGCCAGGCTCTCCTTCCTACTGCGCCAGCCCTTCGGCTGCATCAGTTCTTTCTTCTCCCCACCCACCCTATCCTGCCTACTCTCTGGTGGCTTTGGGGTGTGGTTCTCTCTATCTGGTCCGAGGTGCGATCCCTTACGGCGCCGCGGGCGGCTACAGGACGTTGAGGTCCCCTCCGTACCTGTAGCAACCCAAGCCGTTTGAGTCCCAACCCTCCGCCTTCAGTGGCAGGATCCCAGGGGATGTCAGGGATACTGCGTAGCCCTTCCTGGTGGAGGCGCGCGCGATTCCGTGACTCTCCTTTTACGCGCCAATGTACCCTCACCGAAGGTGCATAGGAGTGAATCCGAGTGAAACTAGTCACGGTCCCCCTTTTACTTGCAACTTCGGCGGTCCTTGTAACCGCAGCGAAACTTGGGAGCATCGCCCTCGTGAGCACTGTCCGTGTGCGATTTGGGCCCGGGGTTGTGATTTTGTGTGAGCAAAGCCGGCCGTTCCCGGGGTTGTGTTTTGTGTGAGCAAAGCCGGCCGTTCTCGATACAATCACATATGGTCGTGAGGCTCGTCCTTGTCGTGTCTGCGCTGCCCTTGGTCGCCGGGTTGGGCAGACACGGGGCTGGGAAGCACCATGGTCGGGGTGCGAGGCAGCACAAGCGAGCGGAAGCAGCAAACATCCGGAGCAGTGCAAACGGTCTCGGCTTCACGTGCACGGTGGGCGTCCAGGCGACGGGTGGCGAGTGCATCTTGAGCACGCTCTCGAGAGACCCTAGGCCTACGTGACGGTGGCGCCGACCGTGCGCGCCGCCGCCGCCGCCCCGCCGGAGAGCAAGACACGCCGTGGTATTGACGCGTGTGGCTGCGACTCTTTAGGCGGCGGCAGCGTACTTTTTGGCACAGGCGTTGCCTCGGCTGTTCCTCGCTTGTTGCATCCCTGCTTCACTTCGGAAATCTCACCTCTAGGAGTGGATGTGGCACGCGCTCTTCCTCGGCGTCCCTCAGACGTGCCTCGGCCTGCCCACGTACCCCCGGCTTATGCGCCAGGCCTCTGCGTGGGATGCCCACCGCAGCTCCCTGAAGCGAGGGAAGAATATCTGAGGGGTATCGCAGACGTTTGGAGTCAGTGCGAAAAGCATTTTGGACAGTGCAGAACTAGCATTGTCCCCGGGTCTCCGGAGAGATACAGTATGAGCTTCGCGACATCCTCTACCGGTGGGAGGGGGTTTGGTCGTTCCTGTTTTTTCTTTTTGGGCTTTTTGGCCCTCGATACAGCCGGGGTGTTAGCGGTTAGGTATGTTCGGGGTGATATTTGTCACATAGGATACCTCGACTAGCTCTCGATCGGCTAGAGCGTCGACTCGTGCGCCGCCTCGTCGGCGGCGTGGCGGGCGGGCGGCCGGATGTGCCGTCGCCTCGCCGGAGTATATCTCGACTCGCTCTACATCGGCTAGAGCGTCGACTCGTGCGCCGCCTCGTCGGCGGCGTGGCGGGCGGGCAGCTGGCGTGAATCAGCAAGCGACAACCGCGTGAATCAGCAAGCGACCGCGGCGTCACTCCTCTCGCCATCCGCTCCGTCGCTTGCCTCTCCGTCCGTCGCCTCGCCATCGGCTTCGCCGCTCGCCGCTCCGTCCGTCGCGCCGTCTACTTGCCAGCTTGCTGATTCACGCGACCCGCCACCCGAGGCTGGTATCGCGGCCATCTCCGCTGCCGCTGCAACGTCGCTCACCGCGCCGGACGCTGCCTCCGCTCCACTCCGTTCTCGCTCGAGCTCCTCGCCATCGGCTCCGCCGCTCGCCGCTCCGTCCGGTCTCGACTCCTCCAGCCCCTGCGACTCCCAGCCAAGCAAGCGACGTCGCCTGACATGAGACTGCGAGGTGCTCCCAGATCAACCACAGCTACTACGCAGTGCCACATTCTCCAGCTACTACTCAGGGCCGCGCCCCCTCCCCGGGGGAATGGTCATGTTTGTGTCGCAGGAGGTGAGGCACGAGGACTCTCACGAGGACCAGTAGCCTGACCTGTATCGAGAAGCTTCACCTAGTATTCTCCCCTCCCCACCCCAGAGTGATAAATAGTCCACCGTATTCCCATATCCCTGTATTCCCACACCCAAACAGTGGCACGTCACAACTCCCCAACTGTCTCGTTGTGCAAGTTTGGCACGTCATAGTCTCTGACTGCTTTCGCTGGGCGGCACGCGCTGCGAGACAGTCGACCTCTTTGTTGAGGTGTCACAACTCGGTGCATAATTGCGCCACTTCCCCACCGGTACATAATTGTGCCTTCGTACTTTGAATACGCTCTACAAATATGTCAGCCTCGGATAAGGAGGCCCGCGGTGTCGCGGGCATCCTATCACCCGCGACCAAACCGCGGGACCGCGTACGACTCGACATCCACTTGCGGCTGGACACCGACTCTTCGGGTTCAGATGCCGATCTCTCGAGCACGAGCGAGAGAAGAGGGACGCCTCGAGCAATGCCTCGTCCACAAAGATGTACGGGTACCTCCTGCCGTTGGAGTTCGTGATGACCGAAAGGGCACCCTCAAAGGTGCGAGCCTCGAAGTGAGTGCCCGCTCGACCGGCTCCCGGCGCAGTTCCCTGCTGCGCCCCGATCCTCGGTAAATTCTGTAGGCCCCATGGCGCTCGATCCGCCCACGGCTGCTCACGGGATGACCCCGCGCGGGCGGTGGGAGGAGCCATTCTGGAATTGAGTAGATCGAGGGCAAAGCCATGCCCTCTCACCGCTCGCGGTCGCAAGTCCATTTCACATGGCTGACCGCGTCACCCGACAAATATCCCCGACGTGTCCTGCAGTGAAGAGTCCACTCCACCGCACCGGCTGCCCCTCGAGGCGGCCCGGAGCCTGGACGCTGGCCTCGAAGATTGGCTCAGCCTCGAGCCTCGAAGTCAAATCTGAACCCAAAATCCCTTTGAACCCTGTCCCTGTCACTGTCCCATGGTCCGGTCATAGAGAAAACCGATCCATCCATGAGAGCACTTGCCTTCCACCTCAGCCCCTCCTCGACCCGCCCGTCGCACTCCGTCTCCATCGGCTCGGTCTCCGCCTCCTCCTCTCCCTCCACCACCTCCCAGTCCAGGTCCTCCGCGACGATGTCTTCTATGGTCAGCATGCCGCCCGCCATCGCGCCGAGCGCGACGCCGGCCACATCAAAGTCGGCAGCATCGTCTGCGACGCCGTCCGGATCGACAACGAACACGCCATCCTCCTCTCGGACCTCGCCGAACGCAAGGTGCCGCACCAAGCTCCCTTCGCCCTCCGCAATGAGGAAGGCTTTCCTCCGCCGGCAGCCCGCGACCGTCTTTGTCGAGGCCTCACTGGCACCACTCTCATAGCCGCTGTCCGCGGCCGACGAGGCACCGGCGTGAGCTGCAGTCACCTTGCGCTGATTGCCGTGAGCCGAGCCGCCTGCCCTGCCGCTCGTCCCACTCCCAGGCACACTGCCAGCCGCGCCGCCGCTGCCGCCGCCGCCACCTCCGCCAGGCGCGCCTCCGCCAGGCGCACCGCTGCCGGCCGCAACGCCGCCGTGCGCGGCCTCGGCGTCGACCTCATCGTCGCGGGCGAGGTCGGCATCATCTCCGACATCATCACCGATATCGGGCGCGACGGAGTAGGACAAAGCGCTCTCGTCGCCTACTATGTGCCCGCGAGCGTTTCGCGGAACGGAAAAGAAAAACGACAATCGGGGCCGCAAGAGCGCCTGAGCTACCGTCAGCATATGTGGCGCGGGTACGCCGTCGGGCACTCCGCCGTCCTCCATTGGCTCATCGAGGAGGTTCCACTCGCCACTCATCGAGTCATCGTCAACAGAGAGCTGGTCGTGGCCCCGCTTCCTGCTCACGCCCGCCTGGCCCTCGACGCGCACAGCCTGCGGCTCGCCGCCGCCGGGGCCGTTGTCACCACTGCTGTCGGCTCCGTCACCGCTGCCGCCGCCCACGATACCGCTGCCGCTGCCTCCACTGCTGCCGCTGGTACCGCCGCTGTTGCCACCACCGCCACCGTCACCGTCACCGGCATCGCCGACGCCGCCAAGCCCTTCGAGCACTGAGAGGAGAACCGATGGCACCTCCTCGTGCGGCTCCTGTGCAGTGGCAGTTCAGGGGCGTGAGAGGCCGGGACGTGGGGAAGGGATAGGGCACTCTCGCACGCACGTTGTCCCACGCCGGCGCATGCTCCAGTAGCTGAGTGTAGTTCCGCGGCTGGTCCACGCGGCGCCATCCGCCTGGGCAGTGCGTCGCATCGATACCGTAGACGTCGCGCACCGTGTCTTTGATCTTGTTGCCACGCAAGAAAGACGTCAGGTTCTTCTGCGAGCGCAGTCCGCACATGTCATCGCGCTGGCTTGCAACCCTCACCACAAAGCCGCCGACGTCCCAGTTCGGGACTGGAATCGGATCCTCGCCGCTGTCGATGCGCTGCAGCCAATGCACGCTCGCTAGCGACCTCAATCCCTTCGTTGACCATCTTGGCTTCAACGCCAATGCGGCTCAGCGAGAACCAGGCGTCGGGTTCGACGAGCGTCTTCAGGTTGGACACCGACATCCCGCGACCACAACAGCTACAGAAGCGGGACAGTTCGGTCTCGGGGACGCTCAGAAGGCGCATATGCTCGTCAACGAGCTCATACGGCATCGCAGGCGCGTGCTCGGAAGAGGCGGGAGGCTCGCTTCGCGCTGGAACCCAGGGGCTTCGCTGTGGAACCCCGCGCTTCGAGGTGGAACGTTTCACCTTTTTTGGCCCTGGCAAACCTCCCTCCGGCAAGTCTACTCTCGGGGGCCAGTGTGCAAGTCCTTGATGTGGTTCGTTTCCACCGCGAGGGCGGCCCCTCGAGCCTCGTCGAGCCCGGATCGACGACGTAGATGACATCAATTCGACGTGCATCATTAATTACCAAGAAATCGACGAGCGAAACGTATCGGCTCTCAACCGTCGTATCTGGCACCGTATACAAAATGAATTCGGGGGCGCGGTACAAACGGGGTACACCAAAAGGCACGGGTTGCCTGCATGGCGTTCGTGCAAGCCCCACCCGGCTGGCGAGTGGGCTCGGGGGCGGGCCGCCCTGCATGGAAAAGGGAGGAAGGTGTCCCTCTTGATGGGGCATGGAACATGTATGAGGAGAGTCCGTGGCTCTCGGGTGGCGCGCGAGGCGCGACGCGGGCGCGTAGCGAGCGCTCATGGCTCGGCGAAGGAGACTTGCTTCCTGTCCGATGGGGAAGGAGTCGAGGATCAGCCTCTGGAGCTTCGGCCGGACATCAGCAATCGAGGAACGGATAGCAGCTAAGAGGGCAATGGAAGTACCGCCAGCACCCTGGATATCTTAGACGACCAGCGCCCGCTGCCAGCGCAGCTGGAGTGGTGTCATGATTTGGGCCGCGTGCGGCGGAGCGGCTCGCGCCGCCCGACAGAGCTAAACCTGCCTGCCACACCGGCCTCTCTCGCCTCTCCAAGGGCGGCACCGCGTAGCACTGACTCACACACGCCCCTCCTCCGCGCGCGGGCGCGCGGCGCAGCCGCAGGCCGCTGCGGCGGTTCTGCTCCGCCCTTGCGCCACGGCCTCGTCGCCGCTGCCGCCGCCGACTCGGACAGAGGCACCACCGGCCACAAATACGTGCCATCCAGGCCGTCGCGGCGGGTCCCCGAGTAGGTTCGGGTACGGGATGCTCACAACCCGCGCGAGGGCGCGCGGGTGGGCCTTCAAAGGCGTCCGTAGGTCAGCCTGCCAGCCACGTATGTGGAAGCACGGAGCACGAGGAGCTCATGCTCCTCTGCGACACGTGCGACCGCGGATACCACACCACGTGCCTCTCGCCGCCTGCGCACTGCGCGGGAGACCGCGCCGGCACGACGCGGCTCATCGACCTGAGGTCCCGGAGGGCCATGGAAGAGCTGAAGCCAGTTCTGCAGATGTGTGCTAACTACACGACGCGCTGCTCATTCTTGAGCTCCAGAAACCACAGCAAATTTCCAGCCGGGTTCACGCTGCTGAGTTTCTTGGACTGGTCGTCCCTCCGAGAGATGGAGAAGCGACTCAATAGGTCGCTGAGCATGGCTGAGTATTGGGAGTTTCGTTTCGGAGCTGTGAGAAGGGCCCGCTCGTCGGGCTCGACGATCCGGTCCTCTCGATTAACACTGCGCCTCAAGGCATCCTACTTGCGCAGTACTGCTGGAGTCTGGAGAGGAGGATTTGCCACGATGAATAAATAAATCAATAAAACGGTCAAATGGTTCTGCGGTGAGCTTCGCATGCATGAAAATGGAAATGCGCAGCATGTGTTCGCTCCACTGTCCACACACATGTTATTCCACGGTTTCCACGCTGCAAGGAGAAGGACCAAGGTGCAAATACATATTTGATGTTCCATGACTTCTTTTCCGTTCGATCTCGTTTGCGCGAATTTTTTGTTTTCATTTTTTCGAAGCACCAACCACCAATGTGGGGCACGGAGCCCTGGCGATTGGGGCGCCCGCAATAGGTAGGTAGGTAGGGCGTTTTGGTCGAGTCATGTGTTCAGACCCCCTATCTGGGTAGGAGCCGGAACCCTGTGGGGGCTCGGTTCGGGCTTCGTTTATATCTTAGCCGCCGTGAGATGCCACACCACCCTCGTACCTATACTCCACCAATGAGAAGGTGAAGAGATCTTATCGGCCAGGCGGGCAGGGCAGGCGGGCAGGCGGGCGGGGTCAGGGAAGACTATTCCTAGCGGGCGAGGGCCCTCGGGTTACGCCTCGTCCGGCCCCCTCCGAGGGGGGAAGGGGAAAGAGCGGGTCCTCGGGGTACGCCTCCTCCGGCCCCTCCGAGGGGGGAAGGGAATTGCAGTTTTCTGTCCATCTAGGGAGGGGTGGAAGAAATGTGAAAGGCTTCGGATTTGAAACGCCTCTCTCGACTTTTTTCGCGAGCCACAGGCGCTCGCCCTCGCCCTGTGAGCCACAGCGCCTCCGGACAGCGTGCCGAGCGCCTGCTACAGGCCTGCCTGCAGCCCAGCCGCAGTCGCTGCGGCGGCAGCTAGTCGGTTCGGCCTGGACTCGCGCGCGCCGAGATGGGAACCCAACACACGGCGCGTCGACCCGCCTACGCTTTTGCAACAAAGTCTGCTTGGCTTGTGCAGGTGATGCCCAGAGCAGCAGAGACGACGCCGGCAGCCTCGGCTCGACCTCGAAGGCGGATCTCGTGGCCAAAAACCTGTGCTCTATTCGTCGGTGGTTCACAGTAGACGTCTGTGTAGGGAAGCTCTCGCGTCGACTACGGCCGCCGAAGACTGTCTATGAGGGCACACCCGAGGAGGCGCCGATTTCAAGCACCGTGCGGCGGTGGCCAGGTCACAGGCATCGGCTGTGACACTGGAGAGTCGAGCAGCGGCACTGAACTTCCCTACAGGTCATTCCAGCGACCCACGGAGTACGGTCTCAGCGCGCAATCACTCTACTAGATCCCATCCTTGCCGGGCCTCTGCGAATGTAGGTACCGAGTTCATGCGTGCCCAGTTACAGGCTCATACTGCCTGGTCTCCAGCACCTATGATCACCGCGCCAGGCCGCAGTCGACGACGTTTGTGTGCGCTGGCCGCACTCAACCGTTGAGTCGCGGTGTATCAGTCTGACCACACTCGGGACCGCGTAGGCGATGTGGGCGACTCTGGCCGTCCTGCATATGACCGACCATGACCCAAGAGGAGTGTACACGAGACATATCGTACATGGCTGGCGTTCTCGCGGCAGCACTATCGCGTGCGGCCGAGTGCGAGCTTCCGTGCCCGGTGCCAGACGCACTCGGCACCAGACGTCCTCGGGAGCTCGCAGTTTTGCCATACCTGCCTGCCCTCCCACTGGCTCGGCGCTCCTGGTCCCTACCCTCGTAGGCAAGGCTGAGCGATCCCGAGCTCCAGGGCGCCATCGCCGTGCTCGGCGGCGCCGCCAAGGGCGCGAAAGACGCGCTCACAAAGGACTAGACGCGCTGCTGCTAAAGAAGCCGGGCACGCTCGTCGCGAGAAGTGGCTGCCGCCGCCGTCGGGAGGGCGGCAGCCACTTCTCGCGCTGACCAACGCGCCTTCGCCGACCGCCGCGCCATCGCCGATGCCGTTGCTCGCGCTACCGGCGCCACCGGCCGCGCGGGCCGCGCTGGCGGCGCCGCCGCCGGCCGCTGCGGCTCCGCAGAGAAGCGATCCCTCGCGCAGAATCGCCCTCGGTGCCGCGGCGGGCCGGGGGAGAGGGCGTGAGGGTGTCTGTGGTGGGTAAGGGCCCCTTGCCCATCGGGTCGCTGCGCGCTAGAGCAGCGGCGGCCCGCCTAGGGGGCTCAGGGCGGCCTGCCGGAGGGTGCCCCTAATGTGAAAAACACCTCCGGGGGAGGCCAACTTTGAGTGGTTGTGCCGAGTACTGTTTAAGGGTTGTGGGGCTGCTGTGGGCGGTTTTGGGCGTCCCTGGGGCACCCTCTGGAAGGGTCTGGCCCGTTGGTTCGGGGGGCGTCGCGTCTAGGGGGTGTATTCACACCTCAAAAATCGTTTCACGGAAGGTACACCCCTCCCTAGTGCGATTTTTGGCCCATTTTTTGCTTGGCATCGGTGAGAAATCGCACTATTTAAGGGCAAAAACCGATTTGCTGTGGGGGGCGTTAGCCGCATACCTGTGGCCTGTTGAGAAGGGTTCGTCGGGGTTAGCGCACCACTAGCCCGGGCTGGATGGCTGGATGGACAGAGCTCCATCCACCTACCTCCCGGGCTCTGGAGAGGGTGGCCACCACAACTGCGACTCGCCGCTTTCCTCCCATGAACTTGTTGTGAGCTCTGTGTCCTGATTGGTTGGCCAAGAGGAAGGACCGCTTCTAATTCAATTTTGACCGCGCAAGATATAAAGGGTGGCTAATAAGGGCTCTGTCTGCACGCAAGGCGCCCGCGTCGCAGACGCGGTACCATTGACAAATCTGGCAGAGAAGTTTCTCCGAGACCTCGGGAGCGGCAGGTTATTCACACCTCGGCAGTGTGGGCAGGGCAGGGCAGGGCAGTGTGGATTTCACACCCGGGGCAGGTAGAGGATTGGGCAGGGCAGGGCAGGGCAGTTGTGCGGCAGTACGCGGCAGGGCAGGACCACAAGGCGATCATAGCAGACCCGCGCGTGGCGCGCGAGTACAAGCGACTCGAGCGTCGCCTGCTTACGCAGGAGCATGTCGACGCCGCTCAATCGCGCGTATCAGCACCGCTTCCCCACCTGTCGCAGATCGAAGCACAGTACCCGACCACAATATGTAAAATCGTGCGGTGTATAAGAAAAGGTGCACAACACAACTCACATACCGAGCGTGCCGGTCGCCGGGAGATGAACAGACTGGTGACAGTGTGGCACGGGGTCAGGTCGGCGGCCCCTATTCGAGGGAAGGTGGGACGAGTATGCTCTAGCTGGGAAAATCTCATGTGCATGAGGCATCGGAGTGGCAGCTGAACGAACAGCGCGAGAGACGCTCACTCTCTGCTCCAAGCACATGCGAAAATCATACGTCGTCCCACGCTCACACACACACACACACACACACACACACACACACACACACACACACACACACACACACACACACACACACACACACACACACACACACACACACACACACACACACCACACAAACCACGCACGCACGCACGCACGCAAACGCACAAGCACGCGCACGGACACCCCTCCCCCCCTCCTCTCGGGTGATCGCCGTGAGAGAAGCGAAAAGGGTAAAACATTCTCGTTTCCGAAAAAGAAGTGCATCGACGACCCCAGAGGGGAGCAAGATGCTCACATCGATCAACAACAAGGCTCCGGCCAAGCCACAGCTGGCTCGCATCCGCTCTTACACGATCAGACGGCAGAGCTCACATCACTGGACGCCGCCAGAGCTGTACTACAGCGGGCCACACGATGCGGCGACGCGCAACGGCTTCTTGCGCAAGGTGTACGGTATAGTGTGCGCACAAGTGCTATTCACGACAGCGGTGATGCACGCTATGATGAGGGATGGTATGGCGCGCGTGGCGGCCACGGCAGTTTCCGGCGTATGGGAGGACCGATCCTGCAGCCCACACATCTTGTGGCCAGGACATCTTACCTGCACGAGTGTTGCCATCGAACCGTTCGTGCCGTTGTTGATGCCAGCTTTTGCCGTGTCGCTCTTGCTGACCTGCTGCCTGGACGGCTTCAAGAATACATACCCGTACAACTACCTTTTGCTGGCCGGCTTTACGCTCGTCGAGGGCTTCACCGTCAGTTTCGTCTGCGTTGCGCTCGGCATTGAGAGGCCCGAGGTGGTGCACCAGACCTTCATGCTGACCGCCGCCCTCTTCGTCGGCCTCACCGCCTTCACGATGCAGTCGCGCATAAGATTCAATTTTCTTGGCGGCTTCTTGCTCTCATCGCTCCTCCTCCTCTTCGCGTGGGCAACGATCAACGCCGCCCTCGGCCTCCCCTTTGCCTCCACCGCCTTCTCCCTGCTCGGTGCCCTCCTCTTCTCGCTCTACGTAGTCTACGACACCTCCATGATCTGCCACCGGCTTGGCTACGACGACTGTGTTGTCGCCGCCATCGAGCTCCACCTCGGCGTGGTCAACCTGTTTCTGTTCCATATGCGCCTGCTCTCCGACGATTCTCTCTCGAGTCTCTCTGTAGGTTGAAAGGTGAGGGAGAGGGCTGGGGTGGCGTGGTAGGGGACTGGACATGATGGTGTGCCGGTGTGTGTGCTAGTCTGCGCCAGTCCGCGCCCTTGGTGCTCTACGTCACTTTTTTTGAGTAGATAGTGCCGAGCTGGCCTTGACAGCATTTTTCGCGGTTTTTGGTGAGTTTTGCACCACAGACTTTTTGCAACAAGTCTCTTACGTACCGAAAGTTTGAGATATGAGATTACAGTATACAGATTGAGAGAGACGTACAGATTACAACAATCCCCTTAATAAGGCTAATACGCGCTGCACATTGCAGCTGCGCCCGACATGGGACATGCACGATCATGCACATGCGACATGGCTCGTGCTCCATCTAGGGACGCAAAACCGCGGGGCGTGGTCGACCATGCGGAAAGGGCCCAAAGGGGGCAGGGAACCTCTGGCTTCTCTTCGTTCGGCCTAAGTTGCTCGTGCACGAAGCCGCGTAAAGCGGGTCGTGGGGGTCGCGACGCGTGCGCGCGGAAGACGGCGCGCGCGCGTGGCGCCCCGTTCCCGATCGATTCCGCTACTTCACGCGATCGCGATCTCGGGCGCTCCCGCCGCGGGCGAGGCCGCGGGTTTCGCCACGGCCAGCGAGACGACGCCCAGGACGAGAGCGATGAGCTGGAAGCCAAAGCTGGAGACGCACGCGCCAAAGCCCGGGCCGTAGCCCCGAGCAACGCCGCAGGCAGCAAAAGTGCCGGCGGGAGCGGTCGAGCAGTGGGCCTCGTCTATAAGGTTCTTTCAAGGCGGCCGAGGAGGGCGGTGAGGCCGGCGCCGAGGAGGAAGGCGGCGGCCAGCTTCCACTTGCTCGTGTCGGGCCGAGCGGGCGCACCGAGCAGGCTCGCCTCGTACATCGTTGGTCCGCGAGCTTCGTCTCGTCGGTGAAGCCGGCGACGCGCGAAACTTTGGCACAAGGCGTTATGCAGCTCGAGTGACCTTTGCTTTAATGGTTGCAAGTTGGGCCCTCAGGAAGGAGAGAGAGAGATTTTTAAAAGGACAAAGAATTCACACTCGCGCCGGCCCTGGATGTGAGGTTGATCACCTCACTCCAAGGAGACTTTGTATTGGCACTAACTAACACGGTTCGTACGAGAGAGAGAGAGAGAGCGGTTGTGCATCCCTCCGGGGGCCCCTCTGCGCCGGGGAGGCGTTGTTGGAGGCTAGGACGCAAGCGTCCGTCGCCCTTTTCAAACTCGGGGCCCACTCCGCTACGCTCCGACCCGAATTTGGAGGGCCTGAAAGTTTAAGGTGTTGCTGCGCAAAAGGGGTCGGACACAGGGCGCAGCTCATGCTAAGAGCTCGAAGGGGAGCTAGAGAGAACGACTACCCTGTCCCGTTATTGCGTACACCAACACCACAAAGCTCTCTCTCTCTCCTGTCCTCACTCAGAGCACAGAGGGGGGTCACCTAGAAGGCGGAGGTCATCATGCTATCTGTGTGGTTCCCAGCGTTTTTCTTGTGGGAACCTTTTTAAATCCTTCGAACCCGCCCTGGCTCCCGTGGGAACGCAACCCCGCTTCTTCCTCTGTCGCGTCGCTCTCTTCTGCCTCGTCCTGCGACGCCGCCGCCTGCCCAAAACGCATGGCACTCTGAGAGGACTAGTACCGTACGATGGTGAGGACGCCGCACAGAAAGACCACACGCCTGAAGTCACGTACCGACAGGCAAGGGTGGGCGTACCGAGGACAGTGCGAGTGGGGGGGCTTTGGTCGATCGGACGCGTGTTAATGGAGCTGCTCTTCTACAACCCACACCTGTTGGGCTGGTGGGGCGCAGCGGTACTCGACAACCCGGACTGGGAGCGACTGGCTAGAGACAAGAAACCGAAACCCAAAATCTGCCGGTGGACCAATGAAAGAGAGGAAGACGCACGAGAGGTCCCGCGACACTGTGTGTGTGTGTTCTCCGCAAGCGCTCGATCCCGGTCCTCGTCTTTATACCTTAACTCGTCTTTACCGTACTGCCCAAGGGTCATACGGACTTTCATAGTTAGAGGCTGCGCAGGCCGTCCCGTTTGCTGTTTCAAAGAAAGAAAACGCGATGGTAGAATAGCCCTGTAGGTAGGTAGGTAGAAAGGTGAAGAACAGCCAGGCTCGGACTGGACACCAACGCGGTATGGGTGGACGCTGGACAGATGATGACGACACGCACGAGCGACACACAGACACAAACACTGAAAGGGGGGGGGTTTTTCTTCTCGGGGGGTGCATCGGGAGGGGGAAGGCTGGGGGTGATTTCTCAGATTTTTCCCGCAACCTCCTTCCCCGATAGAGGACTCCTCCCTGAGTCGGCGGATCGAATTTCCACGCGAATTCCCCTCGGGCATCGCTGTGAATGAGCATTCGCAGGCCAGGCCACAGGTGCCAGCGGCACTGGAGAGCTCTCGCTCCCTTCCTCGCCGCCACGCCGACTGGCGGCTCGTCGCGGGCGGCCAGGTGATCGGCTAGAGCCCAGACGTCGGGCTTGGCCTCCGTCGCCGTTCAGATGGACGGCTGTTGGTGGTGCGGGACCACGAACTGGGCGGTGAGGCGGTGAGGCGGTCAACGGGCTGCCCGCCGTGGCTCTAGAGCGAGGAGAAGCGCTCGGGCCGGCGTCTCCGGCGTCGACGTGCATCCATAGGGACTGCGCGGCGGCGGTACGCAAGAAAGCTTCTGCGCTCGCTGCTGAGGAGCTTGCTGCTCCGCCGGCAAGAAGCACGCGCTCCGCTGTCGAGACTGCGCGTCCCGACAGCAAGCGCCCCGCTGTCGGCGGCTGGGCGACGGAGTGTGGGGTTGATACGGCGGTGATACACCCCCCTGACAGCAGCGCCTCGCGGTGTGGGCTGCGAGGTCACTCAGGGTGACCCAGGGGGCGGCGGGGGAGCACTCTCCCGCCGGAGCAGCGGGTGAGATTCCCGCTACTCGCTCGAGCTTGAGGTGCGCCGCGCCTCGCCTGTGCTGCCTTCCCGGCTGCCCCAGCCGCCCTCACCGTCCTCATCCCCTCCCCCACCCCCTCCCCCTCAGGCTAGGCCCTCGCCACCGCCGCTGCCGCTGTCTCCGCCACAGCCGCCGCCGTTTCCCTCCCCCCCACCCCCTCCGACGCCGTCGCCTCCGCTGCTCCCGCCACCACCGCCGGCCGCCTCAGCTCTCCCTCACCCACCTCCCACACACCACCAACGCCCTCCGCGCGTCCCCGCAGGCCGCCTCCGCGCCTCCACGCCCCCACGACGACCTCCCGCCCCGCCCTCCCCGCGTCTCAGACCTTTGGCCGTGCTCCGCTCGGGGCGACTCGGCGCCGCCATCGCGAGCACGCCGCCCTCGCCCCCGCCACCTTTCCCCCCGCCGCCATCCCCACCGCCGCCGTCGCCGCCGCCCCCGTCACCGCCACCGCCCTCGCCGCCCCCTCCGTTGCCCCCCGCCGCCGTCGCCCCCTCCGCCTTCCCCGCCTCCTCCATCGCCTCCGCCGCCGAGCCCTCCGCCACCAAGCCCGCCCCCGCTCTCACCTCCTCCTCCCTCGCCGCCTCCGCCATCGCCGCCGCCTCCCTCTCCGCCGCCGCCCTCACCGCCCCCTCCGTCGCCGCCGCCGCCATCACCGCTGCCGCCATCGCCACCACCTCCCTCGCCACCACCGCCCTCCCCGGCCCCGCCAAGCCCGCGTCCGCCGTCGCCGCCGCCGCCGTCGCCTCCGCCACCATCCCCGCCGCCGCCCAGCCCTCCGCCACCATCACCACCACCGCCCAGCCCTCCGCCCCCAAGCCCGCCCCCGCCATCGCCGCCGCCTCCCTCGCCACCGCCGCCCTCGCCGCCATCCCGTCACCACCGCCTCCGAGCCCGCCCCCGCCCTCGCCTCCGCCGCCCTCGCCACCACCCCCGTCTCCGCCACCGCCGAGCCCTCCCCCGCCCTCTCCCCTTCCGCCCTCACCGCCGCCGCCCTCGCCGACGCCGCCTTCGCCGCCGCCACCGAGCCCGCCGCCACCGTCACCCCCGCCCCCGTCGGCGCCAGCTCCCTCACCGCCACCGCCCAGCCCGCCGCCGCCATCTCCCCCACCGCCCTCACCGCCACGCTGCCAGCGCAGCCGCCGGGCGACGCGACAGCGGCTAGCGGCCGGGAGAGCCTCTCCAGTGCGGGCTGGGGGCGGCGGCGGCACTCTGCGGGTGGCGGGCGAGCTGCTGGCTGGCCGGCGGCGCGTCTCGACTCAAATTATGGGCCGCCTCTCGGGCGTGCGGCCAGGGGCCCGTGTGGCGCGAGGAGAGGGCGGCGCGCTCGGCGCGCTGGCGGCGGTGAAGCCTCTCAGAGTGGGCGCTGGCTGGCCGAGGGCGTCGGGCGGGTGTGGGGTGGCACCCGGGCCGCCGGACGGGCCGTGGTGGCCCGTGTGGCGTTCGTGAGGGACTGTTTGGGCGCCACGGCAGCCTCCCGGCCGGCGTGATCAGGGCCGGTTTGGCAGCGGTTTGGGCTGTGTGTGGGCTGGTCGCGGTACGGGAGATATAGTGCTTGTTTATGGTCCCACTCACCACTCCCGGCCGACGGGGCCTCGCGGGGCGTCCTCGTTTGCAAATAAAGGCCTCTGCCATCGCTCAGAGTCCCAAACCATGTGATTGTCCGCGCCGCCGCGCCCGAGTACGCGAGTAGTGTCTGGTGCCAGATGCGACGTCGTCGGGGAGGGCGTCGTCGCGGGCGCCAACGTCGTCATCCGAGCCCCTACGGCTGTCCAAGGGCACGTCTGGGTGACCAGGGGCGGGGACCGAGCCGTGAATGCTCGGCCGGGGCGAGCTTCTGGGTCCATGGGACCGCTGCCGGACCCATCCGAGAGCCTTTCCGGACACGTTCGCTCGACGGCCTAGTTGGCGGCCGATGTTCGACGACCAAAGCTCCGGACGCCGCGGCCAAAGGTCCGCCCACGGCCCCAGGACTCGTGGTGGGTGTGGGGTGTGCCTCACGAGGCGGAGAGGCCGCGTGAACTCCCGTAGAAGCTCGCGAAGAGTGCGGATTTGGAGCGCCGCGCCGGACCTCCGCCGGGGCCCGCCGGGGCGCCGTATGGGCCTCGGGGTGCCCGAGAAGCTTAGAGGTGCGGTTGTTTTTGCTTGTGTCTATCGGTTCATGTCATAGACCGGCCCTGGGAAGCCTTTGACCGCGCGCGGAGGGGGTGTTACGGGGCCGTGATGATTTAGTGGGATCTGGGAAAACGAGCGCGTGCGATCAAACTTTGCCAACAAGGTCTCGGCGGAGCCGCAATGCGCGGGCCGTGAGTGCGTGAGGACAGCAAAATGTGTTTCCTCAAATATTTTGGCCCGTCAGACTGACCAAGACACATTTTAGACTGACCACCGCTGTCGGCACACGCAGCTGTGAGCGTCGCGCGCGCGTGTCCTCAAGTGTGTCTGTTCAGAGACGGCACAGCTGAGAGACCGCTGCCCTGATCCACAGGCCGAGCCGGGGACGGCGGAGGCGGCCATTGGGCACCGTCGTGCGCCGCAGCTGCCCCAGTCACGTCGGCCCGGCGCCTCGAGGGAGCGCCGCCTAGAGGAGCGCCGCCGGCCACGCGCCTCGAGCGACGGCGTCGTCCCGACTCGTCGCCGCGACGACGAGAGAGGAGCGCTGCCTGGCGCGCAGGCAGCGAGCGCGCTCGAGGTGACCGAGCTGATCCGCGTGTGGCCGCTACGCGACGCCGCATCTCGCACGGATGACGCCAGAAGCTCGCACGACGGCGCGGGAGCGCGCGGCTGGCGGGAGTGCGTGCGATAGGGTGCCAGAAGGCAGGCCGAGCATCGCCAGCGCGGCTCGAGGCCGTTGCCCGGGCCCCGCGGCGGGTCGAGGAGGCGCTCGCGGAGGCGACAGGAGCGCGCGGCACAGCTCCCAAACGACATCGATCTCGGACCTGAGGAGAGGAGGAGGCGGGCGTCGGTGCACCCTGAGGGTGCCTGCAAAGCGGCAGGTCCGAGATCGATGTCGTTTGGGAGCTGTGAGGTGTCGGAGAGCTCTCGAGGTCTCGACGGGCAGCCTGACCCCTCTCGGTGCATCTGTACATCTCTGCACGCCGCCATGCTCGCCTTCGCTCTTCTCGCGACGCCCTCAACCGCCGCCTCTCGCCCCCGTCCGCGGCGCGAGGAGGCACTCATCGACACGCGCAACCGCACCGACTTCAGCATCAAGCTCCCGACCGACGCGCCGGCACCCGCCCTCGCGGCGTCTGCCTCGCGCAAACCCAACAAGGCCGCGGGGCTCCTGCTCCACCAAGACGTCCTCGGGGGTGAGGGGGCGCTGTTCGGTGCCTGTCCGGACGTCGGCACCTTCCATCCAACCTTCTCCATCCCGTTCAACATCTCCAAGTTCAGCGGCGCCGCCTCGCGCGCCGCCGCCCCGACCACCCTAAAGCCCATCGGCGCCGCGGCCGACGCCGAGCCCGCCTCTTTTGACGAGGCCAAGACTGGCGACGCTTCGCTCGCCGACTCCACCGCCAACTCCGTCGGTCTCACGTGCGGCAGCGGCGGCGCCCCTGTGTGGTGCGCGGAGCCGTTGCCGCTCGCCGAGCTCTGCGTCTCTGAGGATCCGATCGAGGCCTCGGGCTCCACGAGCAGCAGCACCCCTGACGCGCCCGTGGAGGCAACAAATGGGGTGCTGCTGGCTCCCTCGGCGGGCGTTTGGCGCTTCGATGGCTTCCTGTCAAATGCGCAAGTCGAGCACATCCTTTCACGCATGCCGTCCGACGACAGCTCATGGCATCCGTGCGACCCGCACACGCCTTCCTCTTTCAGGGAGTGTGCGCACGTGCCTGTGGGCAGTGACCCGACGCTGCTCTCCCTCCTGACCCAGATCGGGGCAGTGTGGGGCGCCGACACGAGCGGAATCGCCTCCCTGCCGGTTGTCAGGCTCAAGCCCGGGGCGCCCGCCCTGCCCCCGCACGTCGACCATTATCCGGACGGCTCAATCCCTGACGTGACGATGCTATTCCACCTGTCCGACACGCCTGAGGGCGTGGCGCAAACCCTTTTCCCCGGACTCGGCTTGTCGGTGCAGCCAGTGGCTGGCACCTTGCTGACCTGGCTGAATGTCGGCACGGACGGGCCGCATCCAGAAGCTGTCCACGCTGTTGACGCGCTGCCGGCGGAGTCTGGCAGCCGCCTCGTGCTTCAAGTGCCAGTGCAGCTCCACCCGGCGGGCAAACCGACTTCGTACCACCGCACCGCTCACGCGTCCCATGTCGGGGGTTATGGCTGCCCCTTCTGCACAGGCCGCTGCGAAAAAGCTTCTTCGGTTGGGCGGGAACTGCTCTTCGCCAGCGTGCTGACGCCAACGGCCAGGGGCGCCGCAAGTCTAAGCTTAGACTCCGGGCTCCAGTGCTTCGAGGTCTTGAACGATCCTAAACAAATCTGCTGGACAAGGAGCATGTTTACCCGTCCGTGCGGGCGGGACTGGAGATATTCGAAGATCAGTAACTGTACGTCCGTCGAATTTCCCCCGTGCGAACGCACAACTGGAGACCGTCCTGGCGATTGGGGAGATTGTGGCAAGTCAGGACGTGGGACTGCTCAGTCAATCGTCAATGCCTGCGTCCCGAGTAACGTCCCGCCTTATCTCAACGGCGAGTTCGATTGCAGCGTCCAGTACACCACCTTGAAACCCGCTTGCTGCGACACGGACGACACCTGCGTTCTAAAGGACCGCCGCTGGGACTAGGAGTAGCTGCGCGCGACGGAGACGGGCGAGCCAGTGGCAGTGGCTCGCTCCTCTACGGCGTAACGAGACGCGAATCACGCTGCGCCGCATTCTGTTCAGGATCGAGACCGACGGGAAGGTGAACGAGTACCGGTACTACGGCGTCGCGCGCCCCTGGGCCGAGCTGGGCCACCGCGGATCGGAGCTGTCGGCGCGGATCGGGGCGGACAACGCGATCCGCCGCGCGCTCCACGAGGATCTCTCGCGCTAGGCGACGAAATTGCGGTGTAGGCCGGCGCGCGTGCGGAGATCGTCTGATGATCGAGTCCGCTGGCGTTGAGGAACTAGCGCTCAGTGCAATCACACTGGGACTTGTGGGCGGTGTAGTTTTCATGCTTGGCGTTGTATCTGGGCTAGCCACCCGATTTGCCATCGCCAGGGCGCGGGAAGCCTTGTACTGTGCACATTCTGCTCCCATGTGCAAGTAAAATTTTATCCCGTCCCGCGCCCGGCTCCCGTGGGAACGCGTGTCCAGATGCTCACGGCCGCGAGCCCGTCAACAATCGCGTCTTGAAAGGCCCCTTTCTTTCCAGTGCGTGGACATTGTTGAGCCACGCTCTCGAGTCGGACGGCTTTATACCCGGACGTGTGTGCAACGACCGAGCTGAGCCCTGGTCTGACAGACTGACAGCAAACCCCGGACAGCGCCTGACAGTGCCCGACAGCCTGACAGCGCTGACAGCACTTTCTCTGACAGTCTGACAGCACGTATCTGACAGCCTGACAGCAGAGCCTGACAGGCGAGGTGACCCGTCGCTGTCAGGCCCTAACGTGACAGCCTGACAGCTGCCTGACAGCCCGACAGCACACAGTGGCCTGACAGCAGCGCTGACAGCCTGACAGCAGCACAGACCGTACACAGATTCCGTAGAGCCTCTTTCTATGCCCCATGAGGGTATAACAAAATTACATGCAAAGACATGTACATGTGAGTGTGGTCCATGTCCATGTAGTCATGGGATGGTCATGGGTCTCTCTCTCAACCCTCCCGCCCCACCTCTGCGGACCTCTCTCTAGCACCGGCGGCTGTGCTACTACAAATGAAGCTACCAGCTAGCCTTCTGGGGCCCTACAGTCATATGCCTACGGCGTCTGGGTGGGGGTGGCCGCCGCCGTCTGTGCCGCCGCCGCCGCCTGTGCCTCTGCGCCGCCATCTGCGCTCCCCAGGCGGCCGCCCCTGCCGGCGTGATCACGCCGTAGGGAGGGGGGCAGCTGCGTACCCGCTGGTCTTGATAGTGTCATAAGTGTGGCTGGTGTGTGTCAGAGCCTGACAGCACCCCGACAGCTAGGGCAGCCCGACAGCACCACCTGACAGCACCTGACAGTAACAGCCCAACGTCTGACAGCAGCAGCAGCCTGACAGCTCTGACAGCTCCGACAGCGTCTGACAGCAACACCCGACAGCTCCGACAGCACCCGACAGCTACAGATCACCTCGCCTGTCAGACACGCACCCGACAGCACCTGACAGCACTGACAGCACCTGACAGCTGGTCTGACAGAGGCACCTGACAGTGCCTGACAGTGCCCGACAGCCCGACAGATCACCTGACCGCACCTGACAGCCTGACAGCCAGGGCTCAGCGACCGAGGTGCGAGGACGGTGTACGGCTCTAGAAGGCGGAGGTCATCATGCTATCTGTATGTAGAAAGATGAACAACAGTCAGGCTCGGACTGGACACCAACGCGGTATGGGTGGACGCGGGACAGATGATGACGACACGCACGAGCAAGCAACAAACACACTCACACAGACACAAACAAGCTCACAAGACACACAGCCAGCTGGCTGCCACACACCCTGAGTTGGCGTACACATAACTCAAGGCCACATTCTTCCTGTCGCCCCCCCCAGCACTCCAAGGTGCCAAGAGAAACAAACAAGGGCACAACATCACTATCTGTGTGGTTCCGTCTAGCGTTTTTCTTGTGTGAACCCTTTTAAATCCTCCGCCCCAGTGCGTGGACATTGTTGAGAGCCACGCTCTCGAGTCGGACCACGGACGGCTTTATACCCGGACGTGTGTGCAACGACCGAGGTGCGAGGACGGTGTACGGCTCTAGAAGGCGGAGGTCATCATGCTATCTGTGAGTGTGACACACACACACACACACACACACTCATGCTATCTGTGTGGTTCAAGCAGCGTTTTTCTTGTCTGAACCTTTTTAAATCCTTGGAGCACTTGGACACATTGGGCTTTTGGCACTGAAGAGCGACCACGAGAAATACGGGCGTTTTCGCTGAGTCCTGAGAGTCAAGCGAGCAAAAAGTCGCCGCACCTGCTCGGCCTTGAGTCGCGCCTGGTCTCTTGAGAGATTTTTAGCAATACCTTAAACAGAGGTTACAGGCGCGGGGTAAGATCGGTCGTTCAATACCAAACAACTCTAACACTCACGGTGGTTTGTCTCTTTCTTGTGGAATCGCGTGCGTGTGTGTGAGTGAGTATTCTTGACACACACACACACACACACACACACACCCCTCTGCCAATCAGTTTCTTCCGTGGCGCTCGTTCAACTGGCTACCCAGGGCCCACCGCCGCCGCGCGCCTCCCCTGCTGCCGTTCCACCGCCGACTCGCCCTCTCCTTCCACCCCGCAGGATTTGCGGCGAGCCCGATCGAGAGACGGACGAACCACGATGGCAGAGCCGCTCCAGCCTCCGGACAGCGAGATGCCGCGGAGGCGCCGCGCCTCGGCCGCCTCACCCCGTCGCCGCCGCCCGGGCCCGACCGCTCCGCCCGCCCCGCCCGCGCAGGAAGCTCAGCTTCTCTGACAGCGACGGCCTCAGCACCTCGACGAGCGCTGCGCCCGAGCGGATGCAGGCCTTCGTGCGGCTGCGGCCGCTGAGCGGGAAGGAGGCGCGCGCGACGATCGCGACGACGGAGACGGACTGCACCATCTCGCTCAACAAGCCGTCGGCGCAGGGCTACGGCACCATCGAGGAGCACTCCTTCTCCTTTGACGGCGTCTTTGGCCCGGACGCGTCGCAGCCAGAGGTGTACGAGGCGGTGATGCGGCCGCAGGTGCAGGCGCTGCTGGAGGGGCGCGACACGCTCACCTTTGCGTACGGCATCACCAACGCGGGCAAGACGTACACCGTGCAGGGCGGCGCCGCCCCCGAGCAGCGCGGCGTGCTTCCGCGCGCGCTCTGCTCCATCTTTGGCGCGCGCGACAGTTCCGAGACACCTCCGAGACACCTCCGAGACACCTCCGAGACACCTCCGAGACGCCTCCAGTCCGGCCTCCCCACCGCGCGCCTCGTCGCGCGCACGCGCGCCGGCGCCGCCGCACGCCCGCCGTCGTGCCCGCCGTCGTGCCCGCCGCTTGCCCGCCGCTTGCCCGCGCCGCGACGTCTCCGCGACGTGTCCGCGTCGTGTCCGCAGGCGCCCTCGACGCACTGCGCGCGGGGGGAGAGGCGGCGGCGGGGTCGAGGCTGGACCCGAGCTGCTCGTACAAGGTGGCGGCCTCCTTCCTCGAGATCTACGGCGCCGAGGCGCGTGCCGCTGCAGATTCCGACACCCGTCCCTCTCTCTCCCGAGTTCGCCACCCGCGTCTCTCCGGTTCACGGCCCACACAAAAACACAGCCCCGGACCCAAGACGCACGAGCACAGACAGTCGAGAAGGGAGAGAGACAGCGACGGCAGTCAGAAGTCAGCGCTGGGTACCAGGAAGGCGAATGCGAGGACAGCCTCTAGTGCGAGCTCGAGTTAGTGAGCTCATACGCACTATCGGTTCACGGTTCACGGGCTGCAGCTGTGCTCCGTTGTCGTGCTAGCCCTTGTCTCCACCGAGTATGCACGGCAGGAGGTGTCTCACTCCCCGACACCCCCGCCCCCCCCGTGGTGTGCTCAGGCGCACGACCTCCTCGCACCCGCAGAGAAGGTTGGCGGCTGTAGATGCGGAGAACAAGCCCCCTCGCTCCCGCTACACTCCCGCTAAAGAAGCTTGCGGCTACGCCAGGGGGAGCGGAACCCGTGAACCCAGGGGTGTGCACACAGGGGTGTGGGGGTACACGAGGCTGAGCTCACCGCCCGTCCGCTGAACTCTTCGCCCTCGCCACTCTCTCCAGGCGGGCAGCTGGTGGCAGGGCATCCGCGGGCGCGGCCCTGTGCCGCTCCGCATCAAGGAGGGGGGCGGCAAGGTGGCGCCCGCGCCCGCTCTCTCTCGCTCTTCCCCGCTCCCGCCCTCTCCCTCCAACCCCCCGCCGTCCTCTCCCTTCTCAACCCCCCCCCAACCCCCCCCTTTCTCCCCCCCCCCCCTTCAAAAACTCCCCCCAATCTCCCCCCCCCAAACTCTCCCCCAAAGGTGTCGGTCGACGGGCTCAAGGAGGCGGTGTGGGCGGACCTGGCCGAGGCGCTCGCGGCCGTCGAGTACGGCTGGGCGAACCGCCAGTCCGCGTCCAACGGCGTGAACGACGTCTCGTCGCGCTCGCACGCGGTGCTGAGCATCAAGCTGCTGGTCACCCCCACGGGCGAGTCCAAGCCCAAGGTGACGAGGCTGACTGTTGTCGACCTCGCCGGTGCGGAGGAGCAGAGGGAAGGGAGGAGCAGAGAGGGGGGGGGAGGGGGGGGGGGGGGGGGCACCGAAACGGCCCTGGCCCTCGGTAGAGACCCGACACACCGCGCAATTGCCGTGGACCGCTCCCCCCCAAAACCCCAAACCCCAAACCCAAACCCAAACCCATACCCAAACCCAAACCCACACCCAGTCAGTCACTACCCCCAACTCAAGGGTACCCCCACACTTCCCGTTGTAGGAAAGGAAAAGCCAGAACTGTCCCAATCCTCGGGGGAGCGGTTCTACGAGGCCAACCGGATCAAAAAGGACTGGAGGATCTTAGGCAAGTACCTGGCGGGGCGTGGGGGGGAACCAGTCCCCCCCCAGGGCCTCAAGAAAGGGGGAGAAAGGGGAGATAGGGGGAGAACCCTTCCCACCCCAAGGCGCGGTCCAGAATAGGCACGCGCGCAGTTTCGGCCACAAAACCTCCACAAACCCCGGCCTCCGGGATCGTCAGACATAAAGGGTGTGGGTGCCCCTCTCGGGGGACCTGGGGGTGATTTGGGGGGACCCCCCCCCCCCCCCCCCCTTCTCAGGGCACGCAGCGCGTGCCGCCCTATAGCAACTCGCGCATCACCATGCTCTTCCGCGACTTCCTCTCCGGCTCGGGACAGGCGAGAGCGCCCGAGAGCGCCCGAGAGCGCCCGAGAGCCCCCACCACCACCACCACCACCACCACCACCACCACCACCACCACCACCACCACCACCACCACCACCACACACGCACGCACGCACGCACGCACGCACGCACGCACGCACACACACACACACACACACACACACACACACACACACACACCGGGGCTCTCCTCTCACGCCGCCCTGATGCCGGCCTCTCGCCCCCTCGCAGACCGTCGTCATCGCCGCGCTCAACCCGCGCGCGATCGACGCGCAGTCGACGCTCGAGACGCTGCGCTTCGCTTCGGTGGCGCAGCAAATCAAGGCGAGCCGCAGCCAGCAGCCCCCCGTCGTCCCCCGTCCCCCGTCCTACCCTGACCTGCCCCTCTCCCGCCGCCTTCCTCCATCCCCCTCGCCCTCGCCCCTCTACCCCCCCCCCCCCCCCCTTTCTCGCCAGACGAGGCCCGCGCCGGCGCCCGCCAAGGAGGCGCCCGCCAAGGAGGCGCCCAAGAGGCCGCCCGCCTCGCAGTCTGCGTCGGAGCGGACCTCGGACGGCGGCGGAGACGCGCCGGACAGCTACGTGCTCTACGAGCAGGCCGTCGCGACACGCGGCCCGGGATTGTGGCCCGAGCCCGAGATGTGGCGCGGGATTGTGGCGCGGGATTGTGGCGCGAGATGTGGCCGAGGTCGTTCTGTGCGAGCAAGGCCCTCCCGCCGCCGCCTCCACCCTCTCCACCGCCGTCTTCCCGAGCCTCTCCACCGCCACCACCGCCGCCGCCGTCCCCGCCGCCACCTCCATGACCCCCTCCCTCACCGCCCCTGGCCCTCACCGCCCCCGGCCCTCCCCCCCTCCGCCCTGCACCAGGTCCTCGCGCTGCAGGAGCGGCTGCAGCAGCTCGAGGCGGAGCGACTCGGCGACGAGCGGCGGCGGGCCCGCGAGGGGCTCCGAAGGGGAGCAGTCGATCTCACTCTTCAGTGATTGCATGGCTCAGGCGATGAGCGGCGGATCCGCGAGGAGGTGTCCGCGGAGATGCAGCAGCACATGGAGGAGATGCAGCTTGCGCCTAGATGCGACAGATCTCCCCCTATCTCCCCATATCCCGCAGCAGCACATGGAGGAGATGCAGCCCGCGCCTAGATGCGGCAGATTCTCTCTCCCTCTCCCTCTCTCTCCCTCTCTCTCCCTCTCTCTCCCTCTCTCTCCCTCTCTCTCCCTCTCTCTCCCTCTCTCTCCCTCTCTCTCCCTCTCTCTCCCTCTCTCTCCCTCCCTCCCTCTCCCTCTCCCTCTCCCTTCCTCTCCCTCTCCCTCTCCCTCTCCCTCTCCCTCTCCCTCTCCCTCTCCCTCTCCCTCTCCCTCTCCCTCTCCCTCTCCCTCTCCCTCTCCCTCTCCCTCCCTCTCCCTCTCCCTCTCTCTCTCCCGACGACAACCCCAAAAGACGCGCTTCGGCGGTCTCTCCAGCTGTACTCCGCCGCTCGCAACTACCTTGCGCGGCGTCCGAGGAACACCGCACTACACCGCACTGCACCGCCCGAGGACCGTCTTCCAGACCCTCCCCGCGGCGTGGCGACGCGGGCACGAGGGCCTCACGCCACACCCCCCGCCTCTCCCCGCCTCTCCCCACAGGCACGAGAGCCTCACCCACTCCAACCAGGAGCAGCTCGCGTCGACCGAAGAGTCGTACCACAAGAAGATGCTGCTGCACAAAGGGAGGCACGAGCAGAGTGCAGTCGACGGCGCGCGAGAGACGCCTCACCTCACACACCCTCCCACACACCCTCCCACCTCCCACACACCCTCCCACCTCCCACACACCCTCCCGCCTCACACACACCTCTACCTCGCCGCAGCGCCGCCTCACCCGCACACCTCCCGCCCCCGCCCGGCAGGCCACGTCGAGATGCAAAAGCAGCACCGCGACTCCGCGCGCAAGGACATCGAGACGCTCTCGCGCATCTCCTCCACAAACGCGCAGCTCGAGGCCGCGCGCGCCGAGGTGCAGCGTCTCACTGCAAAGCTCGCCGAGGCGGGCTCGGCCGGCGGCGCGGCGGCGGCCAGGCCGGAGCCCGACACTCTCAGGCGCACCGCCCGCCCCCACCGGCTCCTTTCCCCACGACCCCCCCCCCACCCCCCACCCCCCACCCCCCACAGGCAGGCACCCCCACGCCACCACAGGCAGGCACCCCCACCCGCCACACGCACGCAGGCACACGCACGCCCCCATCCGGCCGCCCGTCCGTGGTCCATCTGTGCTGACATCGCTGACTCCCCCCCCCCCCGCCTCTCTCTCAAGGCGCGAGGCGGCGGAGGCGGTCGAGGCGCGACAGCGCTGGCCGAGGCCGCGACGTGTCCACGACACAAGCCGACATGTCCGAGACATGTCCGCAGGCGCGCCAGCTGGCCGAGGGCGCGCAGGCGCAGGCGGAGGGCGCGCTCCAGGTGGCAAAGGCGGATGCTGCCGCCGCAAGGGCAACGGCGACCGCCGCCGAGGCTCGCGCCACCGCCGCCGAGGCTCGCGCCACCGCCGCCGAGGGGCGCGCCACCGCCGCCGAGGGGCGCGCCACCGCCGCCGAGGGGCGCGCGGCGGAGCTCGAGGAGCGGCGCATTAGAGTGGGGACGTACCACGTTCCCGAGCCGTGCCCCCCACCCAGCACAGTCCCAGCACAGTCCCAGCACAGTCCCAGCACAGTCCCAGCACAGTCCCAGCACAGTCGTACCCCCTTGTCCTCACGCGGGGCTCTCGAGCACGCGGCGCGAGGCTGCGCTCCTCCTGCCCTCACCCCCGGTCCCGGTGTGTGGTCGCGCCGCAGGAGCGGTGCGCCGCGGCCGCCGGCGACGCGGAGAGGGTGGGCAAGAAGCTGCAGGCGGCGGAGGCGGAGGCGGCTGGCCTGCGTGCACAGATCGCCACCCTCCCTCCGGTCATGCCGCCGCCGCTCCTCGTCGCCTCCTCCTCCGAGTCGGGTGCGCGGGCCCTAGCGGCGGGAGTCTCTCCCCGTATCTCCCCGTATCTCCCCGTATCTCCCCGTATCTCCCCGTATCTCCCCGTATCTCCCCGTATCTCGGGCCCTAGCGGCGGGAGTCTCTCCCCGTATCTCCCCGTATCTCGGGCCCTAGCGGCGGGAGTCTCTCCCCGTAACTCCCTAAGAATAGTGCAAGTGGGGAGGATGTGACTTGGTGCGTGCGCGAGGTAGGTGCGCAGGTGGAGCCGCGACCGGCCGAGGTGAGAGCCCCCCCCCTTCTCTCGAGATACAGGGAGATACGACCTCCCCGTCTCTCGCCTCTCTTAAGCACGGCCGGACCCACATAGCGCGGCTTTCGCCCCGCACGCACACACATGGTGCCGCGCCGTTGTTGCGCCCCTCTCGGTGGCCCGTCGCCGGCCGCTCACCTCTGTCCGGACCGCCCGATGCGCAGGCGGTCGCCGGCACAGCCGCCGCGGCGGACAGAGTCCTCTCCCCTAAGCGGTGAGCTGCTGCCCCCGCTGCTCTCCCGACCACCTAACCACCACCACCACAACCACCCCCGCCCCTCTCCACACACACGCGCCAGCGCCGCGCCCCGACACTTGCCCCTCCGCCCGCTGCCAGCGCCCCGACAGCTCCCCCTCCGCCCGCTTCCCGCGCCCGACACACCCGCCGTCTGCCGCTACCGCAGGGGGCTCGAGTCCTCGATCAACCGGGCCGCGGCCGCGGCGGGCGGCGGGGGCGCGTCGCCCGCCAAGAAGGCACGCGGTTCCTTCCGCGCGTCCGAGGAGGAGGAGGAGGAGGGCGGCGGAGAGGCGCGCGGAGCTCGCGCCGGCGGCTGGCCCCGAGGCGGCGCCGAGGTTAAAGCCGAGACGGCCCGAGGCTAGGCGGCGGGACTGAAGCCCAAGCCGAGCAAGCTCGGCGGCCTGCTGCGCAACCTCGGCGGAAAGGGCAAGGCGGACGGCTCGCCGAGCGTGGAGCAGCTCTCAAACTTCTTCGGCGGGCGCTCCTCGCGCGCCTCCACCTCGGTGAGCGGCTGCCTCGCCCTCCCCCTCCCCGCCGCCCTCCCCGCCGCCCTCCCCGCGCCTTGCCGCCCTCCCCACCCGTCGCCTCAGCGCACTTGCAGAGCCCTCCTCGGAGAAGAGGAGGGAGGATCCTTCCAGCCTTCTCGCCCCCTCACCTCCTCGGCCCCCTCACCTCCTCAGCACACTCTCGTCGCTGCTCCGCGCGCGTGTATGCAAAGCCTCCTCGCCGTGCTCCTCATGCTGGCCAAACCCTCCTTTCCGCCGCCGCCACCCCTGCTTGCCTGCTCGACACACCTCTCTCCTCACCACCCCTTCCCGGTTTTGACTGCCTGCCCGCCTGCTGCCCTCTCCCAGAGCCCCGCGCTCGTCCGCCTGCTCCACCCCACCGACACTGCGACGTACAGTCCTCCCGCCATTACCACCAGCCC
>NW_005196021.1:408894-411782 GCF_000372725.1 Emiliania huxleyi CCMP1516 | reverse complement strand
ACCGCGCGTCGACGCGCGAGCCAGAGGCCGTGCCGGAGGCCGCGCCGGAGCCGGAGCCGGCCGGCGCCAAGAGCAAGCTCCCCGAGCCGACGCCAATCTCGAAGCGGACTCGCTCCTCGCGGCGCAACGCGCAGGCCGCGTGAGCGCGGCCGCCGCCAGTCGCCGCTGGGCCGGGGCCGGCGCTTGCCGCGGTAGCGAGCGTCGGGGCGCGATCAGGCGCGATCGTCCCGCTCTGGCGAGGTGTGTGTGTGTGTACGCATGCTGTGTCTGTGGGTGGGCGCGGGGCCATCGCGTCGGTATGGGCCGGGGCTGAGGGTTGGGGGGTCGTTCGGGTGCATAGAATGGCCCCTCGGAGTGGCGAAGAGAGCAGCCGCGCGAGATATAGAGAGAAGGCGGCGCGTATAATTAGGCCGCTGTCCCGTGGCTGCATGCAGAGTGGAGTCCCTGGGGACAGCCGCGGGACCGGAGGTCTCGCTCGTTGTGTATTGCGGTTTACGGGCGGCGGTGGTTTAAAACCGACACGTCAGCTCAGTCAGTCAACATCTTGCCAGATGCCAGTCTCCACCGCAAGCGCAACGAAGCGCAACCCCTGACGGTCCACGCCGTGTGACGTGACTTATGACGTGACTCGTGAGACGCGCGGGGCGCCGCACAGCACGCACAAGCCACAAGCACAACCCAATACGCATTTTGTCACCAGGTGGTGGGCACAGCTTCATTGCCCCTTCACCCATCTCAAGCGCGCGCCTCGTTGCATGCGTGGCCGCAGCTCTCGCGCGCGTCACTTGCAACCTGAGTCAGCCATCTCGCCGGCGAGGTCCCGATGAGCTGGCCTTGCACTCGAATGCGGGTGAGCGCCTGTGTGAGATCATCTCGCGCGATAGCAGGAAACAGAGTCAGGATGATGACGGCAGTGTTGAGACGCACCCCCGTCGAAGAAGCGTGAATCGCGTCGCCACGTGCATACAGCTCCTTCCGACCAATCCGAGGGGCAACTGCAGGTGTCTGTGGGAAGTCGCTGAGGTTGATGGGAGATGGACGGGAGTACTCGCGATCGATAATCCCGGTACAAGCGCGTGTGTCTGACAGCGACCAAGCGGAGCGACGCGCTCGCAACCACGCCAACCCGCACGGAGCGACGGCATCGGCGAGGCCTCTTCGCAGCGTGGCGAGGTGGGCTCGGCTCAGAGAGTACGTCATGCACGCAAACGATCCTAGCCTTGGCCGCAGGTCCCCCGCCTGGGCACACCTTCGAGCCTTCTCGTCGTCGAGCAGCTCGAGCACTGCTGGTGCCGGTGCCGGTGCTCCCAGGTTGGCCACACACTTCGGCTGGGCTGGACATCTCCGCTCAAATCCACGGGCGCGCCCCCACGTCATCATGAGCACCAACTTGGCACGTCGGTGAGAGGATGCCCTAAGGGTTGCCCTCACATCGCGCAGGGCCCGATGCCAGAACGTTTGACGCGCGTGGCGGAGGGTGGGTAGGTCCGAGAACTCTTGAAGAACGACAAAGTCCCAACCTTGCGAATCGCTGAGCGCAAGCCTTGTCTGGTTTTGAGAGAGCGTTTGGCGGAGGCAGCAGCCGTACAAGGCGACCGAGGACACGACCACGCGGAGGCGGAGCTTAGCTGCGACAAGCTCGAAAGCCTCCGGCAAATGGGATAAGAGTGAATTGCCAATGAACAGCACTCGGGTGCGACCGGCCGAGCAGCAACGAACGTCTAGCACGCCACTCGCGTCGACGCATACCGGGCAAATGGATGGCGACACCATCGTGTTGTGGGCGCATGCCTCTCCAGTGCACGTTGGCGCCAGCACGTCACGTCGCTGTCCTACTCCGAACAGTAGCAAACACACTGCTGCAGGAATCTTCGCCGCGTGTGCGTCCAGGACGCGATGCACCACACGGCCAATGGCAGCGAAGGCACAAACCAGCAAGAAGCATAGACCGAGGGCGGCAACGATCGTCAGACAGCTCGCGAGGCCCATGATCGGGATGGGCGCGAGTAGTTTTGCAAACCCTCCCAGCACACGGTGGCCGAGCACGTCCGTCCAAGGCGTGAGGTAGATGTGCAGGAAGAAGGCTGCCAGCGGCCCCTGGCCGGCGCTGGTGAGTAGTGGCACTCGACGGCGCGGGAGCAAGCCTGCAAAGCAAACGAGCATCACAAGCTGCGTGCAGATCGAGAGTGCATCCGCAAAGAGTGCGTGCGCACTCCAGAGCGACCCCCGTGCAGCAAGGCGCGCGCACGCAGGCTGCCGGTGGATGCCATCTGCGGCACACGCGTAGGGCAGCGATCCGAAGGCGCTGGTGTGCCTGTACACCATGCCAGCGACAACAGCCACGACAGCAAAGACCAAACGTGGCAGGTGCCGAGGCAGGGGCGTGGCCGGAAAGTCGCGCGGAAGAAGGTGCGGCACTGCGGCGTAGAACATCCACAGGTGACACAGATCAGGGCGCCGCAGCAGCTGCCGACGAAGAGGAGGGCCGGGAGCATGCCCGCCGCCAGCGCCGCCCAGATGCTTTCCTCGAGCCCGTGCCAGACCTGCCGGGTGGTCGTGATGCCGCACCAGCAGCAGCACTGCGCCACGAAGATGAGGGGGAAGCACGCGCGGCCCAGCCCGCGCGTGGCCTCGCAGCAGCGGACGTGCGCGCGCCTGGGGGCACCGCGGCTCGGAGGGTGAGGAGCGAGGGCGTGAGGGAGAGAGAGCCCCGCGCGCTCGGCGCGAAGTGCGCTCGTTTCCCGCGCATCCCACTGCAGCTGCGCGTCGCTGGTGATGGGGCCGTCACGCTTGTGTGTGGGCGTGGGGGCGTGGGTTGGTGGTGTGTGTGGGGGCGCCCGGGGCGGGGGGGGGGGGGCCCCTGCGGTAATAGCGGGAAAAATTTACCC
>NW_005196021.1:403805-408794 GCF_000372725.1 Emiliania huxleyi CCMP1516 | reverse complement strand
CGAAAAGGATTTTGAGGAAAAGGGTTTTTCCAAAAACCAAACCACGGGCCGGGGGGGTGAAAACAGGGTTTGGCCCCCCTCCCGGACACCGGGAGGAGGCTTTTTTTTTTCCCCCCCCCGGGAAAACCAAAAAGGCTTGGTTTCGCCCCCAGAGATTTCCTCCGAAGGGCCAAGGCGCCCCGGAATGGGAAAACCCCCGGGAAAAAAAAAGCCCCTTGGGAAAAAAAACCCCCCCCCGAAAAAAAAAAAACCAACCCCCGCGGGGGAAAAAGGGGGATTCCCCCCCCCCCCAAGTTCCCCCGAGGGGCCCAAACCCCAAGGCCCCATGGGTGGGGAAGGAAAACTCCCCCCCCCGGGGGGCACCCCCCCCCCTGAAGGGGGGGAGAGGCGGGTATGCTCCGCCTCCAAGTCTGCGCCGAGGCGGCCAAACACGAGGCCCAGTTGGTGTGCGAGGCAGAGCTCCGCGACGGTGGCGACCGCGCTGCGGGAGGGGGGAGGGGGAGGTGACGGGGCGGCGAGGGGAGGCTGTGCGGGGCGCGAGGCTGCGAGACGAGAGCAGGGAGGCAGGCACTGAGCGAAGGAGGGGCGGGAGTGGGGGAGCGGGAGAGGGAGAGGAGGGGCGGGAGTGGGGGAGCATGGTGGAGGCGGCGAGGGCGGGGCTGAGGGCGGGAGTGGTGCGGGGGGCGGTGATGGTGGCGGCGGCGTGGGGGGGCGGCGAGGGCAGTGGTGGCGAGGGCGGGGAGGACCGGCCGACGAGGGTCACGCTGAGCGGCGAGTCGAAGAAGCAGACGCGCTCGACGTCGATCCGCGGCCACACGGCGCGGATGCCGCAGCCGGCGACGTAGAGGAGGGCGCACCAGCGCAGCTCGGCCTGGTAGCGGCGGGTCGCCTCCGAGGCGGCGGGCGGGGCGCCGATCCGCGCCGGCCCGCCGAGCGCGGTGAGCGCCGAGGGCAGCGTGTTCACCACGGCCAGCCTGGGGGTGGTGGCGGCGACGGCGGCGGTGAAAGCAGTAGCGAAGGAGGGGCGGCAGCGGAGACGGCGGCGGGGGAAGCGGCGGCGGTGGAGACCGCGTGCGTGCGTGCGTGCGTGCGTGCGTGCGTGCGTGCGTGCGTGCGTGCGTGCGTGCGCGTGCGTGCGTGCGTGCGTGCGTGCGTGCGTGCGCGCGCGCGTGCGTGTGTGCGTGTGCGTGCGTGCGTGCGTGCGCGCGTGCGTGCGTGCGCGCGTGCGTGTGTGCGTGTGCGTGCGTGCGTGCGTGCGTGCGTGCTTGCCTGCCGCTCGGGTCAAAGTCGGCCGGGAAGGAGCGCTCGAGCAGCGCCGCCCGCGCGGCAGTGAGCTCGGCCTCCCGCCTCTGCAGGTCACGCGGCCAGATCTCGGAGAGGATGCGCACGTTGGCGAAGCTGCAGATGGCGAGGAAAGTCCACCACCCCCAAGACAGGCCCGACGCCGGCTCGGGCGGCGGCGGCGCGGACGTGACCACCGCGGCCGCCGCCGCGCAGAGCAAGACGACGACGACGAGCTGCGGCGCGGGAGGAGGCTCGAGTGGGGTCGAGTGTTGCCGAGTGTTGCCGAGGCTCTCATGCCGTCGTCAATGATCCGCTTGAGGCCGTCGTAGTCGATGAAGGCGTCTCGAGAGATGAAGGCCTCGAGCGCCGCCACTCGCGACTTGATCTTCGCGCCGAACTTCATCGTACTCAGTCCGTCGGACTTTGGGCGGCAGTGCTTTTCCCACTTCTTTAATTTTGTTTCTTAAAACCCTTTTCCCTTGGGTTCCTTTCATGGGCGACGCGGCTAGCACCACACTCCCTCCTTTACATCTATGATATCCCTGTGTTGGTGGCGGCGTGCCGTGAGCGTTCCCTCCCTTGTGCCTTTGGGTTTTCCGCCGTTTTCTTTCTTTCTTTATGGGTTATGGGAAGTATTTCGCGCCTTTCCCGGCTTCTCACCTTTTGTCTAACGAAGATTTCTTTTTCAACCCTTTGCGATGCGTCACGCCCGCGGCCGACGCCCACGCGAAGACCGCGTACCCCTTGCTCGCCACGGCGAACCACACGCCGCGCACCGGCGGGCGGAACTTGCGCCCGTTCAGCATGAACGGAACCGAGCCGTCGTACATGAGCCCCTGCTGCTCCTGCTCGCGCGTGATCACGAGCACCAGCTTGCCCACCTTCTGCGCCAGGGCAAGAGAGCCCTAGCCCTGGGGGGTGCTTGGCCTGAACAAGCTTTTCCGGCAAGCAAACAGGAAAACAGAGGGTCCCCAGCACTTTGCGTTTCCGGAAATTTCCAGGGAAAACAGAGGGTGTTTGGTGCTCCATTCTGGAAACTCGCGAGTTTCCCTGAGTCTGAGAGCTGGTCTGGGCACTGGGGCAAAATCTGAGGCAAAATTGAGGAAATCGACAAAATACCTAGGCGGTCGCAGGGTAATTTCCAGGTTTACACGGGTTCTCCGCAAAATTCCTGTCTTTTTGCCGATTTGGCCTAAAATTTGGCTGATTTGGGGCCCAAACCAGCCTCAGACTCGGCTCAGAGCCCAAAATTTGACGATTTCCACGGAGTTTTCCCGGGAAAATAGAAAAGAAAAAAGGGTGTCGTAGAGAAAAAAGGAAAGGAAAACAGACGGGGTGCGAGAGGAAAAGCTTGTTCAGCCTAAGGGGGTGCGCGTTCGCAGGGCCATAACACGGGTCTCCGAGGGTTAGTTCTGCGCTCCGGGTTTCCCCCAGCCGCCAGCGGCGGAATTTTTCCCCCTCGCGCTGTGGGTCCCCCTAGCTGCGGAACGCCCCCTCTACTCGGAGCTAAAGAATACTCTCCGAGGGTTGGACCCGCGTACCAGGTTTCCCCTTAATTAACTGCAAGGACGCCCCCTCTACTCGGAGCTAGTTAGTGAACGGGAATACGTCCCCCCCCCCCCCCATACCTTGTTTGAAATAATACGAGAATACAGACGCCGTACCCCCCGACCAAACTTCCGCCGTTATAACCGACCGGAATTCGATTGGCAAAGCGAAGTTGGAGTAGCGGCGACCGCGTCGCCACAATGCCAGTCGCCTGTCGAGCAGCCTTGGCGGCGCGCATGCGCCGCGGGGTTGACCGACAGCCGCGCGCCTCGAGCCTCTCGCTCCACGCGCGGCACGACGCACCCCGCGCCGGTCAGCGCAACAGGAGTATTGCGACATGCTGCACAACGCCAAGGACAGCACTGAGAAGCTGGCGCCAGTCGCCCACCAGCATGTCTCAGCACCGGGTGAGGGAGCATGCTGCGCACGCTGATGCAGCAGGAGGTCACCACCAATCAGGCCCTCACGCCACCGCACGGCCGCCCTCGAGCACCAGCGGCCGCGCTGCGCAATGCTCAAGCTCAGGAGGCCACCCTGCTTCTCGCAGCTTTGTGCAGCGCAGCGAGCGAGCAGCGCCGCACCAGGCGGACCCATGGGCATGGCGTGCTCAAACAGCCGTGAGGCGGAGGCAGGCCGAGTGAGCGCGAGCCGCGCGGGAGGCCATGCCCCGCGCACCGGCGAGCGAGCGGCACGAAAGAGTGCAAGTCGTCGCGCGCGCATAGGCAAAAAGCCATACTCGAGTACAGTTGTGGCTGGGCGTTTTTTAAAAGCTCGAATGGCGCAGAATGAGTAGCCGCCCCCGGCCAGGCCGCTTCTAGCCGGCCGCTTCCGTCGCCGCCGAATTCCCTCAAAGGGCCCTAGGTATCCCACTTCCAGCCGAATGCTCTTGCGCGGCGCGCTCATCGGCGCGCTCCTCTCTTGGGTCGCCGCTCGTGCCACGACTGCTGCGGGCCAGCTATTCCTCCCAGTGCCGCTCCTCGGCTACTTCCGCGCCGACGCTGGCCTGCTTCTGGTCGCGCTCGCCTGCACCGCGGCCGCGCTGCTGCCTTGGTGGCGACTGCTTCCAGCCACGTGCGTCGGTCTTGCCGGCCCGATGGCACTCTTCGCCGTGGGTCTCGACCCGCCGCGCTTTCGGCATGGAGGCGACAAGCCCGTCCAGGTGCTCAACGGGTCGACGGCGTACTTTGTGTCCGTCGCTGGCGCCCTGAGCCCTGCGGAATGCGCGGCGCTGGTCCGAGCCGTGTGGGACGTGCGGCCGTCGTGGACGCATGCGTCGCACGCGGGCGCGCTGCGTGCGTGTACTCCTCCCAGTCCCGCGCGCAGACTTGTCCCAGACCTTTCCTGGAGGCCTCTCGCAGGCGCGCTGGCGTACTTCCACTTCCCGTGGAGCGCGAACTTTGACAAAGGGGACGACCCCGCAGAGGCGCGCTGCCACGTCTCCTCCCGCCCCACCGCCCCCACCGCTGCCGCCTCCCACCGCCCTCGCCGCTGCCGCCTCCCCACCTCGCTCGCCGCCGCCGCCCGACGCGCAGCATCCCCACCCGCCGCCGCCGCCGCCGCCTCCAGGCGCCTCTGTGGTCCTTCTCGTACGGCCTGCGCTTCCTGATGGGGTGCGGCGCCTCCAGAGGCTGCACAGACACAGACACCGCTCAAGGCCGCAGACCCGACGCATGTCGCCAAGTCAGCTACCCGCAGCGACTGGCGCAGCCAGGGGGCTTCGCCACCCCAACGGCCACACACCAGTCATGCATGCACAGTGGAGAATGCACCCCTGGCGCAGAGTCGTCCGCCGCACTCCAAGCAGCGCCCGAGGGGCCGCGCATTCCGCCGTATTCGACGCCATCCCGCCGTATTCGACGCCATCCCGCCGTATTCGACGCCATTCCGCCGTGTCGACGCCGCGTCTGCGCTGTGCACTCGCCGTCTCGCGGAATAGAGAGACGGCCCTCCAGCCTCAGCTCGCACCCCCAGCTCGCACCCTCTGCTCGCACCCTCAGCTCGCACCCCCAGCTCGCACCGTCTGCTCGCAGGCACGAGTCGCACCACGCGACGCACCCGCAGGGCGCAGAGCGGCGCGCTGCCCTCGCCGCCCCCGCCCTCGCCGCCGCCTCCGAGCCCGCTGCCACCTCTCTCCGCCGTCTTCTCCCCCCCCCCCCC
>NW_005196021.1:375398-403705 GCF_000372725.1 Emiliania huxleyi CCMP1516 | reverse complement strand
AAAAGGGCCCTCCAGCCTAAGTTGGCACCCCCAGTTGGCACCCTTTGTTGGCACCTTAAGTTGGCACCCCCAGTTCGCACCTTTTGTTCGCAGGCACGAGTCGCCCCCCGGGACGCCCCCCCAGGGCGCAAAGGGGCGGGTTTCCTTTGCCGCCCCGGCCTTTGCCGCCGCTTCGGAGCCCGTTGCCACCTTTTTCGGCGGTTTTTTCCCCCCCCCCCCTTCCCCCCCTCCCCCCCCCCCCCCCCGCCGCCACCGACACCGTCTCCGCCACCGCTGAGCCAACCACCCTTGCCGATGGCTCTCCCGCACCGTCCCCTCCCCTGCACCCTTCCCTGCACCCTTCCCTGCACCCTTCCTGCAGGCGTGCAGCTCTGCTGCGGGAACCTTCCTGGACAGTTCTTGGACCCTTCCTAGACCGCTGCTCGAAGCGCCTATACGTAGGCGCGCAGCCGTCGCGCGGGAAGCAAAGCGCCTCTTCCCGCTCTTTGCGCCGCTCCGTCGCGCGCTCGCGGCACTTTGCAGCACGCGACAGCGGTGCCGCCCACGGCATTGTCTCTTGACTGGTCGGAGAGGCTTGCTTTAGGCCCACTTCAACACCACCGCCGACCGCGTCATCTTTGGGGGCGACGACGGGGTCTGGGAGCCTAGCTGCTGCATGGACTTGCGTGCGCACTCTGGCCACGAGGGACACCAAGAGGGCTTTCCTGGACCTTTCCTCGACCTTTCCTCCACCTTGCCCAGACCTTTCCTAGACCTTTCCTAGACCTTTCCTAGACCTAGAACACCGCTAGAACACCCGTGGCAGGCCAGAGCAGATCAGAGACACTCCGAGTACGCAACACACTCCGAGTGCGCAACACGACCCCGTCTCCCCCCCCTCCCCCTCCCCTTCACCTCCCCGCAACTCATGCACTAGGGCTGGGAGCGGCTCGGCGCGCCGTCGGTCCAGGTCTACTTGCCGAACATGCTCTGGCACACGGTGCACAACAGGCGCACCGACGCCGTTCGTGGAGATCGATGACCCGTAGTCGTGATCCGTCTGAGTCAGTACACCACACACAGCAGGCATGGCGGCGTGAGGCTGTGAGCAAGCGTGAATAGGCACACCGACGCAGTCTACGTGCGCCACCTGCGCCGCTACCTCGGAGGCCCGCGTTTCGACGAGCTGCGCTGCTCTGCCGCCACCGCCACCTCCTTCCTGCTGCCGCTGGTCGCCCCGGCCGGTGCGGAGAGAAACTCCCGAGACACCTCCGAGACACCTCCGAGACACCTCCGAGGCACTTCCCGCACACCGCGTCGCATCCGCGCCCACGTCTCTCGTGCCGGCTCCACACCTCGCTTCCCACATGCCGCACCCGCGCTGTCGGCCAGATGCCCCTCTGCCCACTCTGCCCACTCCCCCACTCGTTTTGCGCTGCCTGCCCGTGCCCCGCCCTCTGCACCCCCCCCCCCCCCCCCCCACACCCAAACACACTCATTCCCTTGTCAGGCGCCGGGCTGCTCTACTACGACGCGCCTCGCGGGCAGATCTCGGAGAACGAGCACAGGTACACAGTGGGGACGCTGCACGCCTTTGCGGTCTGGACCCCCCACTCGATCCGCCCATGGCCGTACCGCGAGTGGGCCGCGGGCGAGGCGCGCGTCACCGTGCAGACGTTTGGGATACGGTGTGGCGAGTGGTGGGTCATGTACCACTGAAACCCATATTCACAGACCTTTTGTTGTGCGGAAGGAGAGAATCCGCTCTCCTATTGCTAGAGGATTATTGGAACTTTGGATGCATATCGGCAAGCCAAAATAACGAGCTTGAGAGGCTGTCCCCTGGTGCGTGAGCGGGGGTGAGCTAATCCTGAGCAACAAAATATAAGCGACTGTACGGCTTTATCACGGAGCACAGAACGCAGCAGACAGGACGGCGGCGACGGCGGACATGGCAGAGACGAGTGTGAGACAAAGGGCGGCGGGCATGGAGGGCGGTAGCGACGGGGATGGTGACGGTGACGGTGGCGAGGGAGAGGAAGGGGGTCCATTAACACCAGACAGCGAGAGGGGCAGGGAGGAAAGGGGGAGAGAGGAAGCCAACGGCGATGCCACCAGCAGCAGGGGACACGATGAACAGGTAGGTAACGGCCAAGGCGATGGCGAGGACGAGGAGACACGGGACGATGGCAGGCGAGACGAGGAGGACGGAGGCGAGGGCAGAGGCAGCGCCGCAGTCGACGGAGGCGACAACGATGGAGATGGAAAGGGAGCGGCGACATGCGCAGAGGATGAGGATATAAACTGGGACGACGCAGCGAAGGGGATAGGCGAGGGAATCGAGGGGCCGGAGGGCTTTCGCGACAGCGACGATGACGACGAAGGAAGGGGAGAAGACGGAGGGGCGACACGCAGGAGGAGCGAAATCGCGAACGGCCCGAGCAGAGAGGGCGACGGCAGGGCACGAGGGGGCAACGGAAACGCTACCAATGACGCGAACCGAGGCACGGGCGACGGTGGGGTCGGGGGAGGGCGACAGCGACGTCGAGGTTGACGCAACGGTATCGAGAGCGCCACCCAAAAGGAGGCGGACAGCCATGGAGGTCACCGAATAGGGCGAACGGCGCGATACGAAAAGGCCCAGGGCGAGGCGGATGGAGAAAGAAGTGCCGAGGAGGCCATGGTGGAGGGGAGGGACGGGAGGACGAAAGAAGGGCGAGGAGGACGAGCGGCCCGCACAGACCGCGAGCAGACAGCGCCTGCTGGCCATCTCGAGACATTCGCAAAGAACGCTAGCTACGTGGGAGGGCTTCGTGAAGGATGGATTGAAAAACATTCGAACAAAGAAGAGGCGACGGGAGGAACCGGCGGAGGATGCAGTGACGTGACACACACACACACACACACACACACACACACACACACACACACACACACACACACACACACACACACACACATACGTCGTCTGAATCGCTCGGGGAGAGGAGCTACGGTCATTCCCCACGCAATTGCGTTCGACGACGTCGAAAATTGATACATTGTACGACGACGTAGGTAGGTAGGTAGAAAGGTGAAGAACAGCCAGGCTCGGACTGGACACCAGCGCGTCGAACACGATCCAGTACTCGAGTAACCGCTTGCTTGTAGGTATGTTTGCCAGTAAGTAACCGCTGGGTTTTCACGTAACTCGCACACGACCACCACCACCCCAGATCGACAGAAAAAGAAAGAAAACAAACCCAGGGGAGGTCGACAATCAACCCCACGTGGGAACGCCGAAAATAAAATCGAATAAAAGAATTCTCGGCTCGACTCTCTGCCAGTGCGAGCGGCAGGCCTCCATCCCTCCCTCACCATCCCGCCGTTTACACGTTCCTGGCCGAGGTGGAGCACAATCATGACCGCTGACGTCAGCGTGGTGCTACCGTGTGCGTACGAGTACGAGTACGCCGCGCGGACAGTCAGGTCCGTGTCGGCGGCGACGCCACCCGAAATCTTGCGCGAGATAGTCGTGGTCGACGACGGCAGCACGCCTCCGCTTCGCATCCCCGAGCCGGCGCGGTGGAAGGCCTTCGTGGTTCGCCTCGAGAAGACGGGCGGCCTCATTCGCGCCCGGATCGCCGGCGCTGCGGCGGCGACGGGCGCCGTCATCGTCTTCTTTGACTGCCACGTCAGGCCGATGGACGGGTACTGGCGCGGGCTACTCGCGCCGATCGAGGCAGACTACCGCGTCGCCACTGTCCCGACCGTCACCAGGCTGGATGCGGCGACGTGGCAGCCCGTCGGCAGCCCCACGAGAGGAGGCGCAAAGTGCTACCTCACCTTTGACACCGACTTCAAGTGGACGTTCGACGCGACGGACGACGTGCCCATCATGAGCGGCGGGCTGGTCGCCATCAGTCGCCGCTGGTGGAACGAGACGGGCGGCTACGACAGCTCAATGCTCGGGTGGGGCGGCGAAAACATCGACCTCTCCCTGCGCATCTGGCGCTGCGGCGGAGCCATCAAGGCCGCCAAGGAGTCGTACGTCGCGCACATGTACCGGGAGCCGGGCAAGCCCAAGACGGCGGCCCGCTTCCGCGTGCCGAAGGGTGCGCCGACGCGGAACCGCGCCACGTCCGCCCGCGCGCACTTTGGGCGGCTGTGGGCCAAGACGGCGGCGTTCCCGCTCTTTGAAGCGCACCGTCTCGCGCCACCCGACACGTCAAACATCGAGCGGTGGGCAGGATACGGGACACGTCCACATGAACACGCCCACGACACGCCCACGAACACGCCCACGACACGCCCACGACACGCCCACGACACGCCCACGACACGCCCACTTGTATGCCTTCCGACAGCATGTCCCGGAAGCTTCCTGACATGTCCGGAGCCCTCCTCTAGGGCGCTGGCGTCGCTGCGCTGCCAATCCTTCGAGTGGTCTCCACCATCTCCCCGCATCTCCCCACCTCTCCCCCCCTCTCCCCACCTCTCCGGCGTGCACTACAGGTGCCTGCGCAGCTTCGCGTACATCTACCCACAAAAAAGAAATCGCGCTGCGAAAAAAAGAAACCGTGCACCACAGGTACCTGCGCCGCTTCGCGTACATCTACCGCGACGCGGGCGTGCTGCCCGGCTCCATCTTCCAGCTCGAGGGCGGCGGCCGCACATGCCTGTCTTCGACGACGGCCGAGCCGGTGATTCCGCGACACGCCCACGACACGTCCACGACACGTCCACGACACGCCCACGACACGTCCATGTCACGTCCACGACACGCCCACGACACGCCCACGACACGCCCACGACACGTCCACGACACCGCCCACGACACGCCCACGACACGGCCATCTCTCGCCCACGACCGTCCCTGCTTGATGGCCTCAGGTCCGCGGGATGGGGCAGGCCTACCCGGAGGCACTACGGGCGCTCCCCTGCAATGCGACTGACCCGCGGCAGTGGTGGCACGAGTCGAACCGCAACGAGACGGGCCGCTGCTGCTCTGGGCTGCGCCTCTGGAATGCGGGTGAAGCCAGCAAACGCAAGCCCTCCAGACGCGCAACCTCGGCGCAATCTCGACCGCATCTCGATCGCATCACCCTCTCGCCCGCCGCCAGCCGTGGGCACATTCTCTTCCCCTCTCTTCCCTCCCACCAGCCCACCCCCTCCGCACCCACTGCCAGCATACTCGCCCGGCACCTGTTCACGGCTAGAGGTGTGAAGAGACGCTGTTCACACCACCCAGGGAGTGCAGCATACTCGCCCGCCGAGTCGCCCTCCTTGCCCGCGCCCTCTCCCGCTCCCCTGTAGAGCTCTGCATCCAGAGGGCGGGGCGGCTGCAGCTGTGCACGGCCGAGGGGACGAACGCGGCACAGCACGTCCGCCTCACCGCCGCCGGCCGCCTACGCTTCACGCGCTTCGACGACGTGTGCCTCGACCGCTCCGGCAGGCCGGCGAGCTGTGCGGCGGCCGGCTCCTTCCGCCGGCGCGGCCGGCACGCCCCTCTCGAGTTTACGCTCCTCTCGGCGGAGCTGCAGCGCAGCTTTGCCGGCCAGCGCCACGGTGACCGTCGCCGCACGCCCCGCCAGCGGCCTGCTGGAAGCACACGCTCAGGCGGCGGCCATTTGATTCGAGATGCGCGTCTACCGGCCGGGACCGGGAGGGAGGGGGTCCTTCGATCTGTACATCAGTAATTCCGTGATTTGTCCGTTTAAACTTTCTTCGTGGGGCAAGTGGAGTGCCCACAAGAAGGTGCACTCAGGCATCGGCCGGTGACGTACACTACTCTCTGCAAGGGCCGGTGCCGTAACCACCCCATTAACCAGCTTGCAGCTACGAGCGACCAGCGCCACGCCCCTCGTCCCGTGGCCTCCCGCGCCCACCCCGCCCACCCCGTCCACCGCGCCCACCGCGCCCACCGCGCCCACTGCGCCCCCCTCGCCCACCGACCGCCGTCGTGGCGCCCGCGGGCTGTGCGTGGGGCGCAGTGCGCGAGGGCGGCTGGTGGACAAACGTCACCTGTGCTGCCACCTGCGTCCCAGTTGCGGCGATGGGCAGCGCCGGCTGGCGGCAAGCCGGGCAGTTGGTGTCGCGCTCCAGCACGCGCGGCGCACACGTCTCGCAGTACAGTGCGTGGCCGCACGCGAAACGAACCGACCGAGGGGCGTCCCAGCAGAGGTCACACAGGCGCTCCTCGGCTGCCGCCGTCTCCCCCACCTCCTCCGCCGCTTCGACTAGCGCCTCCAGCCGCGGCAGCGCCACTGTGAGCGGCATCCGCTTCCTCTTCCGCTCGTACGCCAGCCCGACCACAAGCCGCACCAGCTCATCGGCCTGCGCCGCCGACCAGCCCGCGTCGGCCGCCGCGATGCCCTCCGCCGTGTCGGGCGCTCGTCGAGCGCATAGTCGCACGCGTTGAGCAGGCCGAGAGCGCCGCGGCCGGTCAAGCTGACGAGCAACGTGATGCCGAGCGCATAGCCGTCGGTCAGTACGCTGGCCTGGCCATCCTGCATGATGATCGGGTCCATGTAGCCGGGCTTGCCGAAGATGCGCTGCGTCGACAAGTGCGAGACCTGCTGGCTGCTGCCGGCCGTCGCCTCTGCCGCCCGCGCGAGGCCCACGTCGGCGAGGTAGCCGTTGCCGCGCTCGTCGAGCAGGATGTTGCCCGCCGAGATGTCGCGGTGCAGGATCATCGGAGAGCAGCCGTGCAGGTAGTGCAGCGCGCTCGCCGCGTCGCGCAGCACGCGGAGCCGTGCGGCGGAGGAGAGCGGCGGAGGCGGCGTCTCGAAGCCGAGCATGCGGAGCCGCTCCAGCGCGGCTGGCGTGCGGTAGAGGCGGTCCTCGAGGCTGCCGCCGCGGCAGAGGGGGTAGACGAGGCACGTGCGCTCAGGTGCCAGGCACGCTCCGAGGAGAGGGAGGAGAGATGGGTGGCACGCCGCGCTGAGCGTGCGCACCTCGCTCTGCAGCTCGGCGAGGCCTTGGGCGCCGACACCGACCAGCGCCGTCTTGACAGCGAACCCGCAAGCGACGCGCGGGAGCGACGGCAGCGCGTCGGCACGGTAGACGCGCCCGAAGCCTCCCTCGCCCACCTTGCGCGCCTCGGCAAAGTCGTCGGTCGCCGCGGTTAGCTCGTCCAGAGGGACGGCGGCGGGCGGCGCGGCGGCGGCGGCGAGGGCGGCGACACTCGACGCCGCCTCCGCCGCCTCCGCTGCCGCCGCCTCTTGAGCCTCCGCCGCCGCCACAGCCGCCACTGCTGCCTCTACAGCCGCCGCCTCCGCCGCCGCCTCCGCCGCCGCCGCTACCTCCGCTGCCGCCCTCTCCCTCGCTTCTTCCCTCTCCCTTGCCGCCTCCTCCCTTGCCCTCGCCTCTGCCTCCTCCCTTGCCCGCGACGCCGCCTCCGCCGCCTCCGCCGCCCGCACGGTGCGCGCCGCCGCATCAGCCTCCTCCGATGCCCGCGCCGCTCGCGCCGCCGCAGCTGCCTCAGCCGCCCGCGCCTCGTCCGCCGCCCGCGCCTCGTCCTCCTGCTGAGCTGCCCGCTCAGCCGCCGCCGGCGGCGCGGGGAGTAGAGGGGAAGGGTTGTCGTATCCATATTGCTCGCCTTCATCGTTACTTATCGGTCAGCGTTTTTGCGTCGGAAAGGTTGCTGGGCTCATTCATGATGTGCGCGTATGCGCAGTGCGCAGTATGCGCGGCGGGTCACGGTGATTGAGTGGTGATAATACACAACGTATCAGCCAAAGAGCGTGCTAAGGTACAAGGATGTCTGCCGTCTCGCGTCGCGGACGTCCCCAATCGAGACACGCTCCCACACAGACAGACCAGACCAAACACAAGGGCGGTCGGCCTTGCCAAGGCCTCCGCAGTGTGAAGGGAAGAGTGGGAGCGACACATGGAGTGTACAAGGGGCGCGCTAGCACTAGCAAAGCGAGGAGTCGCTCACAATAGCAGACCGGCGCGGGCAGCGACGAGAACGCAGGATACATCATTTTTGTGTGGCCACTAGTCCACCTGCTTGATCAGGAAGGTCTGGCTCGTGCCAAACCATCTGGCTCGTGCATGACAGGGCCTACTGTGGGTTGTAGACGCACGGCTTGTGGCCGCCATAGACACCCTCGGTTGCGCCCGGGCGTTCGTTCCAGTAGACTTTCAGGAATGATCCCTTGGGACTGCCCCCATCAGCGTATTTGGTATCATACCATTCAAAGCAGCCTACATTCGCTGGTGCTGGGCGTCATTTGCATGGGCAGAGCGCGCGCGTGTGAGGGGTGAAGGGCGTAACCGTGAATCCAGTTGCCGTCTTCGGTCAGTTTGCCCTCAAAAGTGTGCCCTGCGGCGGAGTTGCGGGCGGGTCGTGAGCTGCGAATGGACAACGCAGTGATGTGCTCAGGTACCCTAAGGAAGGCACCATACTGAATGGCAAGGCGCTGGCACTCGTTTGCGTCCTTGACATCGCGGTATTCAGCCGGGCACGTGACGCCAGGTACATAGGTCATGAGGATGAGAAGCTCATCCGTCCCCGAGCCCGACCAGGCTTTCGAGATGCACCTACGACAACCGCCGGGCGTCAGGGGATGTCTCGGAAAGTGCGGGTCACGGGGTCGTAGAGACGCACGGCTTGTGGCCGCCATAGTTGCCCGATGTTGCGCCTGGACGGTTGTTGTAGTAGACGTTGCGGCTTGTCCCTTTCGGGTTTCCCACGCTGGGGTACCAGTTGAAGCAGCCGTCAATCCAGTTCGTGTCGCCGTCCAGTTCAGAGATCCACACGCCGCCTGTGGCAAGAGAGTGGGCGGGCGGGTGCTGAGCATCGGTCGATAATCATCTGTGCTAACATCGAAAGGCACCATTTTGCTCGGCGAGGAGCTTGCACTCGTTTGCGTCCTGGACATCGCGATATCCATCCGGGCACGTGACGCCAGGAGTGTAGGAGAGGAGGATAGCGTACGGATCCCCTCCCTCAGTCGGAACGGTCACGGCCCCCATCGACTCCGAGACACAAGGCTTATTGCCGCCATAGGCACCCGTCACTGCGCCCGGCCGATTGTTGTAGTACACCCTCTGCCACGTCCCTGGAGGTTGAGGCTTAGTGGTATCGTACCACTCAAAGCAGCCTGAGGACAATAGAGACATGAGATGTCGAGAGAGGAGGGCAATAGGGGAGCAGAGTGGGGAGGCAGGCAGAGGCATGTGTCAAACGGAGTCAAGAAGAGGGGAGAGCCACCGTGAATCCAGTTGGTGTCGTCGTAGAGCTGCCCAATCCATTCGTATCCTGCCAGGGTGGGGGTGCATGATTGTGAGCAGCGTGTGCATGGCGAGGGCGATGACGGTCGTGAGGAATCTACTGGCACCATTCTGCTTGGCAAGGCGCTCGCACTCGTTTGCGTCCGGAACATCGCGGTAACCAGCCGGGCACGTGACGTCGGGATAGGCGAGGAGCGTAACGGCGTTCACAACGTCCACATTGGCCGGGCAGCTGGAGCAAATCGGGTAGAACTCTCCGTCGTCGCCGAGGAGAGTCTCGCCGCTTTCCGTAAACGGGCCGTCGCCGTCGCCGTCGCCGTCGTTTGCGATTTCCGTGCAATTAACTCCGCTGTCGCTCGGCACACAGCACGTACAGCTCGTCAGCTCGGCGCCGCAGGCAATGGTGTCGTCGCACTTGGGGATGGACTTGAAGGTATAGTCGAAAGCAGCACAGCAGGTGGACGGTGACTTCCACCATCCAGGGTAGTCTGCGCGGCACCCATCTTTGTTGTGCGTGTACTGAAAGTACGCTCCCGTTCCGGGGGGTTGGAAATGTTCGGCGACTATCTCCCTGGAAAACGTCGTCGAGTAGAGCTTGCATTCGCCACCTTCAAACGTGTTGTTGTCGTACTCGTTGAACCAGAACCCGTGGCATCTGAACGGCCGGGGGAGAGGGCATTTGAGGTATATGCAGAAACAAGGGGCTGGGGTGAGCGTGGGGCAGGGTGAGCGCACTCGTTCCCGGTGTCCACTGGCCACTGGAGGCATTTGCTGTTGCACTCTGCTTTTGTCAGGTAGTTGAAGGTGATCAAGAGCGGACCTGTCTCGGTATTGTCCATCTCTTCCCCAATAGTATCGTATTTGGCGCACAAGTAGATGCTCTTTCCGCCTTTGATATTTTGGTTGAAGTTGCCATTTGCGCCGGACTTGCCTTCGACGCGCGTGTAGTCTTTCGGGCAGCTCTTTGACTCGTACAACTTCAAAGAAACGAGAGCAGGTGAACCCCTCCAGGAGTCTGAGGTGGACTTTGCCTGGCACAAGTAGAGGAAGTCACCGCCCACACCGGAGTTTAGATCGGCGTTCCACTTAGTTGCGTCTTCGTTTGCACGGCCGCCGATGACATTTTCGTATTTCTTACCGGCCGCCGAACTACAATCGGTGTGTTTGCCGTTGACCACTTTGAGGTCGACGACCGCCTTCACGGCCGAGTCCTGACTGGTATGGTAGCAGAGGTACATCTTGTCCTTCGCATCCCATTTCTTCGCATCCTGATTGAGGTCGCCATTCAGCGCGCCTGCGCCCTCCACGCTCTGCCACCCGGCAGTGCTGGCGCACCCAGGGTCGCCAAAGATCCTCACATCATCGATGATGTAGGAGAGCGGTCCGGCGTTCGCACCCCCCGCCTTCCCAGGCCTTTTCGTTGTCAACTGCTCTGGCTTACAAGACGAGCGAGGGCATGACGAGCGAGGTGGAGCATTCGGGATACCGGCATTTAGATTGTAGCACGAGCACTGGGAGCAATCCCAGCCGGTGCCATTGAAGGCGCAGACGCCTAAGGAGAACCGACTCGGGGTGAGAGCGTGCGGGAGGGCGGAGGGGAGGAACGGCAAGAGAAGCACCTGGCTCGTTCGGAGGATCCAGGTCGCCGGCCGTGAAACACTCCGCCTCATCGCCATCCGGGGTGATAAGCGTGGTAAAGCGGGCCTCGGCCAGTCTTGCCGCCTCCTCAATGTCCGCCTTGCTGATCTCCGGAGCGTCCTGCGTCCCCGTGCCGATCCATGGGTCGACTTTTGCCATGATGGACCAAACCGGCACCACTTCATCGACAGTCAGCAGGTGCGGGATGTGGCTCTGTGCGTTGTTCATTGCGACACTGTCGCAGAAGTCGTCCAGCGAAGCCGTGTCTGAACCCACTCCCTTGGGCGACCCGCACGTGATTTGGGTGGACCCGAACGCTTCCCCGGCCGACACGACCATTTCGTTGCTCGTGCTGGTGAAGCTGCTCTTTTCCTGCTTGTAGTTGAAGCCAAAGACGTCAAACCCACTGTTGGAGGCTTTGTTCAAGCTGTCACTCTTTTTGGACTGGTCCATCGAGGAACTGAACCGGTATGCCCGCGCCGCCTCGCAGCCGAGCTCGAACTTCGTTGGCAAATGTGTCCCGAAGTCGTAGAAGAACGCGTCGAGATCAGAGGTGTAGTCCATTTGGTCGTCAGAAGCGATCTTCATCGCCAAGTCGAGCACAGCGGTCACGAAATACTCGGACATGTCGCAGCTTGTCAAATGACTGGTATCGATCGTGGCGTGCATGGCTACTGCACGGGCCCGGAAAGTGTACTCCTCGTCTAGTCCCTGGCTGGCAGCCTTTTCGTAGCTCTTCGTCTCTCTGGACCTTCCAAAGCCGATCTGCGTCGTCTTGGTTTGCTTCCTTGACATTCCAACGCCTCCCTTCTCTGCTTTCGTGGTCTGCTCTACTTCCTTCTCGTAGCCCCCGCCTCGTGACTGGCTCTCGCTCGCTGCCTTGTCGGCCGAGCTCGCAATGCTCGAAGTCGAGCTCTGGGTCTCCAGGGAGCAGGTTGTGAGCGGATGGTACACCGACACCGTGTCGGGCAGCGCGTAGTCCCTTTTGCCGACGCTCCACAGCTTGTTGGCGTTGTACGTGTACTTCAGGATGTCCTGCGGGGGTGCACGCAATGTGAGGCGAAGTCTCTGGCAGTGAGGAGGGAGAAAAAGGCCGAAGGCGGGCCTTGCCAAAGTTGTCCGGGTCATATCCCTTCCCAGCCAAGAAGTTGACAGCGCTGTTTTTGGTTGCCAGGCCGGGCGCGACGGGGAAGGTGGCGGTCACTTTGACGCCTCCGGAGACCGAGTCAACTCCGACTGTTGGGTTGTAAGATGCGTCGCAAAACGCGCGAATGTTAGACGGGCTGATCCCACACTGCTCGGGTTGCCATGCCCTGCACACGTTCACATCGACGCTGACTGACTCGCCATCGACTGTCACTGCTGTGAGGGCCATCCCGAGGTCGAATTCGGCTTTGGAACTCAGAGCGAAGTACACCTTGGCCGCATCCTTGATCTCCTCCAACTCCATCTCGTCGCCGTTGACGACGACTTGGTATTCGTACGTGTCGGACTCAGATGTCTCGCTCAGGCGGCGAGCGCCCGAGCCGCAAGAGACTTCGACGTTGTTGGGTCGCACGCCGAGCACCTGCGTCCGGGGTCGCATCGCTCTCCGTAAAGAGCGCGGCTGTGGGGATCCCTCCCGATCGGCTCGCCTGGAGGAGCTTGTTCTTCACCAAATTGCGAGCGATGTCGGCGCACTCGGCCGACTTGAAAGCGATCACAAAAGACTTCATTCCTTTCGGTGCGAACAGGATGTCGCGCCCCGCGCTGGCCCGCGACACTTCTGACGGGAGCGTACCGTCGCCGCCGTCCTGTGATGGCGGACAAGCAGCGGCTGTGGACTACAGAGGCTTAGCTAGATGTAGTGCAGACGAGAGGGGAAAAGGGGGGCGGTGCCGGGAGCGGCAGCGCGATCGTATTGGGCAGCATGGACGAGCAGCGTGCGAGCACAGCCCCGCCAGAGGAGTGAGCCAAGCCGGCAATGCCGCACATTCCGAGCACCGCCACGAGACCAAAGATCGTGGTCCGGCAAGGTCCTGCAGAGCTGGCGCCCTGCGATGACTGCTTGCCCTTCTTGTTCTTCTTAATCTTGATGGCGGGCTTGCCCATCGATGCGAACCGGCGGAACGCCTTGAAGAAGAGAGCCGAGATTGCCGAGACGAGCACGAAGAAGCCAGACGGGCAGGCGAAGCAGGGCCAAGAGAAGTAGTTTGTGTCGCCCGAGGGAGCCGAGTCGGACGGCTCGCAGCCGGTGGACGCCTCCTTACCCTTCTCCTTGCCCTTCTCGTCCTCCTCGTCGATCTCCGCGTTCGTCTCGGCGTCGTCGAGCAGACCGTACTTGTTGAAGACCTTCGTGGACTTGACCTCGCCCTTGCGCTCCGCCTTGTTGCGCGAGGTCGAGACGGCCCAGTCGGGCTCCTACGCATCGAACGCGGGACGGGGTCCGTCGGTGGGTCCGCAGACGCACGGCACAGAATGCGGCGCTCGCCGCCGGGGCGGGCTTCTCCTTTGGAAACTTCTTGGCCGAGACGGTCCAGCCGTCGTCGCCCTACGCAATGAAAGCGGGGTGGGGTCAAGGAGTGGTCGGCAGGCGCACGGCGCAGAAGCAAGGCGATCGCCGCCAGGGCGGGCTCCGGAAACTCCTTGATCGACGGCTGCATCTCGCCGCCGTCCGCCGCCGGCTTGAGAGCCCACTCGTCGATGCCCTGCGCGCGACGTACGACAGAGTCATGGGGTCGACCACAGTGTGTGCACGGAATGGTGCTGGGAGGCGCTCGCCGCTGGGGCGGGCTCCTCCTCCGGAAACTCCTTGATCGACGGCAGCGTCTCGCCGCAAACCGCCGCCTGCTTTAGAGCCGTGTCGATCTTGATGACCGGCTTGAGCGCCGGGTCGTTCTTGATGACGCCGGTCTCGTCAAGGGAGGCCTCCGTGCCAGACTTGGCCGCAGCCTTCTTGAGGGCGCCCTTGACGGTCGGGCGCTCAAACTTGGACCAGAAAACGGCGGTCGGGCTCGGCGCGTGGGCGGCGAACATGGCCTTGTCCGAGTCGACAGGGCCCGCGTCAGGCGCCTTCTCCGCGGCCGGGTCCTTCTTGAGGACGTCCTCCGTGCCGCACTTTGCCACGGGGATGTCCTTGACGTTCTTGACGCCGCACGCCTGTGGGCGAGGGAAAGTACGCGCAGGCTTTCGGAGACGGAGGAGGGATGATAACGATCCTGGCGAGCGCACGCGCACCTTGGCTCCGTGGAGCGAAGGCGACACCGACTCGGAGATGACGATCGTGATGCGGCCGTCGTCAGCCGGCACGATTCCGACCTTCGCGAAGGACTTCATCGGCGACAACTCGCCCGCGACTTTGCCGCCGCCCGCGTCAATGCCGTCCTTGAGCGGGCTGGGTTCGCTCTCGGACGGGATGACGACGGCCTTGGCGCCGGCCGGATCGTCGACGGTGTTAAGGCGGGACGCCTCGGGCACGGCGTCGAGCGAAACGCCGATGCCATCCTTGAGCGAGACGGGCTCGGAGGGGATGCCGACGGCGTTGCCTCCGCCAGAGTCGATGACGGTCGTGTTGTCCGCCAGAGACGCCTGTCAGCCACAGAACGCGAGAGGGTCGTCTTGCAGGGAAGGCGCAGCGTTGCGTGCGTTGCAGCGGTGCGCGTGTGCATACCCCCTCCCTCAGCCACTGCAAATTAACGCACACCTGCTTGTCAGCAAGCGGCGGCGGAGGAGAGAGCTTGAGCACGAGCTTGTCACCGGCGGCCGGCACGAGCTCGAGTTTGAGCATGTTGATCGAATGAATTCCTGCAGAGAGTCAAGACGCGGTTGTAAGGTGGTGTCCCCGATGGAGGTGCAGGCCAGCGCTCGAGTGGCCCTCGCGGCTGCGGACACAGAGTGGCACGCTCTCTAAGACGCAGCAGAGATGCGAGCAGGCGGGAACTTTGCTCGGCGGGGTCAATCTCAGGTCAATCTCGGCTCGTAGCAGGACAGGCAAGCGCCTACGGGATCGCGACCATGTGAAAGAGGGTGAAAAACTGGTCTTGAGATGTCTGGGGGTATATGGGGGTATATGGGGTATGTGGGGGTATATGGGGGTATGAGAAAATCTCGGGCAATCTCGGGCAAATCTCACACATCTCCAACCCCCCACCCTCCACCCTCCACCCTCCACCCCCACCCCCACCCCTACCGCCACCCCCGCCCCCGTCCCACCAGTACCCAAGCCTCGCTAGAGCCTCGGGTAAGGGAAAAGAAAATCGGAGAATGGCATCAGGTTTCGCATCTCTCTGTGCAGAGGACTAACGCGAGCTCTGATGACTGATTTGGACGAGAGTGTCGAGCAGGAGAACGCCGACGCGCCTACGGACCGCACGTCGCGGCGTGAGTGTCGAGACGAGGCCGCCGGCACGCTCTCTCGCGTCCTCGGCGCTCGGACTGGAGCCGGGCGGCGATTGGCGAGCAGCGAGAGCGAATCGCTCTCTCTTGCCGTAAGAAGGGAGGGCGGTCGGACGGGACAAGGGTGGGGAATGGGCAGCAGCGGACGCGTCTCGCGGCCTCCTCCATGGCAGCGGCTGTACCTGCGAGCGGGAGTGGACAGGCGATGCGAGGCCGAGGGGGTACAGCCGCTCGTGTGGCGATGCGCATCGCGTGGTGGGGGTGGTGAGGGGGCGGCGGGTTCCGTGAGCAATAGGCGTCGCGGGGGTCTAGGTGTGCAGCTCGCGGCGGCATAGTCGGGCGCAATGCGGCGCGGCAAGCGCGAGCGGACGAGGGAAGTGCCATGGCTTGCCTGGTAGCAAAGGCGTCGGGGTACAGTGTGGACGGGGGAACGTGGGGTACTATTTTCAATCAAAAAGAGCGCCTAAAGCACTACTCTATCGAGGTCTCGCGGAGCGGCAATTTTTCGTTTTTCACCGACGTGGTTCCATCAATCACGCCTGGTTTAGCCCAGGCTTGATGTCTGTTCTGCATATGTGCAGTTGGGAAGTTGCCCGACCCCGAGCTGCTGACTGGCCTCCATTCGCGTCCTGATTGCTCTGGCGTGAGATTCGAGAAAATACTGTAATGTGCGTTGTGCGGAGAGAGTGAGAGAACCAGGCACAATACCCAAGAGCCAAGTGAGCAGAGTCTTCGAGAGTTTACATGCACGTCCGCAGTCAGTAGTTTAGGTGCCCCATCTCCGCCTTGCCCTCGGTGTACGTCAGCGAGCGGCTCACAAACGGGTCGGCGCACGGCACGCGGCGCTCGATGTGGAAAGGGATGGCCTGCGCCCACGCCGAGGGCGGGCGCGCCCGCTCGGCCTGCTCTCCGCTTCCGAGCGGCTCGACGAGCTCGCTTGGCCGGTCGGGCTGCACGCAGACGCCGAGCTCAAAGGACCGGATCTCGAGCTCGTCGCCGTGCTGGCTGGCACGCTGGTAGCCCCACGGCGCGGCGGAGAGGTTCGCCGACGTGAGCAGGACACGCCGAACCGCCGGGAGGTCGCGGGTAGCCCCCTCCTCCCGGCGCAGCGGCTCGTGTAGCACGTAGAGCATCAGGTGTGGCGTGCACTGGTAGCCGCTCTTCTCTCCGGCGGCAATGACGTCGTGGCGGAGCTGGAGCTCGTAGAGCGGCAGCGCCTGCCACAAGGAGCAGCCGTGAGTCAAAACGCAGTGAGCTGTGAAGGCCCAGCTCGTAGAGCGACGGCGCCTATGCAAGGAGCAGGTGTGACTCAAAAGAAGAGACAGAGCGGGTGCCCCTCATAGAGCGGTAGCGCCTTGAGCCACTCCGGCGGCGCGCAGTCGTGCGTGCCTGGCCGCGCCTCCCCGGCGCGCGCCTTGCCGAGGATCGCCGCGTCGGCGCGGCGAGGCCAGTGAAAGGCGACTCTCCCGCCATTGGGCGCCTACATACAAAGGAAATACCCGTCGCCCCACCCCGCGTCTCCTTTTCCCGACGCTCCTGCCAGATTGGTTGCCGCAGCCGCGCACCACTTGCCGAAACGCTCCGCACCGTCCTGGCCCGCCGCCCAACCGCTAGCGCAGTGCGCGATCACGGCGACGTCGAGGCGCTCGTCGTCCGTGCGCAACGCCCGTCGGAAGCACGCGCGCAGCGCCGCTATGCCCATCGGAACCGGCGCCTCGCATGTCGCACCGCCGCTGCCGCCGCCGCCGCCGCCGCCGCCACCGCCGCCGCCGCCGCCGCCGCCGCCGCCACCGCCGCCGCCGCCGTCGTCGCCGCCGCCGCCGCCGCCGCCGCCCAGCGGAAAGGTGCCCGGGACGTGGGAGATGAGCGTGGTGCCGGCGGCGTCGGCGGGAGACGTGTCGGCGCGCTCCCATGCCGCGCGCATCTTCTCCCACACGGCCTCCCCCGCCAACCGGTTGGCTGCAGAGCCTGCGCCATGGTGCGGCTTCGACGCGTAGAGCATGTCGACGTGGTGGAGCAGCGCCGACCTGGGACACGTCTCGGACAGGTCTCGGACATGTCCTGCACATGTCGGCGTGGAGCCTCTTCCCTTGGCGACCGAAACGGCGACGGCGGCTGCCGCTGCGCGCAGCAGTCGAAGTCGGCCCAGAAGAGCCCGCACAGCTGCCGACGCCGCTCGCCGCTCCCCTCCTGTCCGGCCCCGTAGGAGCCCGCCGTCGCGTTGCCGCTGGACAGCACGAGCCGTACGACCTCGCGGGGAGATATGGGGAGATATGGGGAGATATGGACAGCACGAGCCGCACGACCTCGCGGCCGCTCCCGTCCGTCGCGACGAAGGTGAGCATCCAAAACTTGGAGTGCACCTGGCCGTGCCCCTTGGCAGCCGTCGTGTCGGCTGTCAGCCGGCGCGCGACGCGGATGCGCGGCTTGCGGCGCGCGGCGACCAGCTCGTCGAGGCGCGGGTTCTGCCTATGGGGACATGTCTCGGACGTGTCTCGGACATGACATGTCCTGCACGCGTCCAGCTCGTCGAGGCGCGGGCTCTGCCCCTCGGGAAGACACACCGAGCCCGGCACGCCTACTCTCGGCTGATCTCGGCTGATCTCGGCTGATCTAGGCTGATCTCGGCTGATCTCGGCTGATCTCGGCTGATCTCGGCTGATCTCAGCGATAGAACAGTAAAACACGCACTCGCTCGCTCGCTCTCTCGCTCTCGCTCTCGCCCCCCCCCCCTCTCGCTCTCGCTCTCGCCCCCACCCCTCTCTCTCTCTCTCTCTCTCTCTCTCTCTCTCTCTCTCTCTCTCTCTCTCTCTCTCTCTCTCTCTCTCTCTCTCTCTCTCTGTGTGTGTGTGTGTGTGTGTGTGTGTGTGTGTGTGTGTGTGTGTGAGTGTGTGTGTGTAGTGTGTAGTGTGTGCTCACCGTCCGCCGGCAGGCGACTCCTGCCGCCGAGCCAGTCCGTCTCGCAGACGGCAGGAGGGGGGTGGTCCTGCAGCAGCGGCGGGGGTCTGTCCTCTTCGGCGCCGCCGACACGCGGCCTGCGAGCAGAGATGGCGGCCTTACTGGAGGTGGGGGTGGTGGTGGTGTGGGGGGGGGGGGGTGAGGGGGGGGAGGGGGGAGAGCGAGGGTGTGTGTGTGATGAGATGCTTGATGACTACCAGGCGGAGAGAGAGCGCGAGGTGTGTGTGTGTGTGTGTGTGTGTGTGTGTGAGGCGGAGGCCTGTCCTCGTCGCATGGCGCCGCGCAGTCCGGAGGCTGCACGGCGGTGCAAGAGGCTTGCGCTGTGGCCGCGCGCGATGCAACGGCCTCGGCCGCCGCCGACTCCTCGGCCGACCCCTTCCCTGGCGGCTCCGCCTCGACGGCGGCCTGTTCACAGCTCGAGGTGTGAAGAGACGCTGTTCACAGGTACGGCTACAGCCACGACCCTCGACGGCGGCCTGCCCCCGGTGCCTCGCGTCTGGTCCCCACTGCAGCAGCACCACCTCCGCCTGCATGTGCGCCTATGGGACATGTCTCGGACATGTCGTCGACGTGTCCTGGACATGTCACCGCCTTGGCCTGGATGAGCGCCGGCGCGGCGTCGGCAACGCTCGCCGTCTGCAGCATCGCCCACACAAAGTAGTCCTATCCGGGACATGCCTCGGACATGCCTCGGACATGTCCTGCACACCGCCGCGCCGCGCCGCCCGCACGGAAGGGCATCTCCTGCACGCTCTGCGCGGCGACGACGGCGGCCGCCAGCGTCAGCCCGGGCGGCGCCGCGAGCGCGTCGGCGAGCAACGCGCCCTTAGCGCCGGGCTCTCCCCTCCCGTGCGCGCACTGCGAGACCGACGTGAACCGGATCGCTCGCAGGTCCGGCTTGTGGACCGGAGGGGCGGTCTTGCTCTTTGGCGGCGCGGCGCCGCCGACGCGCGGCCTGCGGGGCGGCGATGGCGGCGCTACTGGCGGCGTTGGTGGGGTGGGGTGGGGTGGGATGGAGGGGGGGGGGGCGGGGGAGGGAAGCGAGGTGGGGTCGGCGGGGGTAGCGATGGTGGCGACGAGGGAGCGGCGGCAGCGACGCCTGGCGCGCCCGTCGCGTGCGCGGACGAGGGCGGCGGCGGGCGGGGAGAGGAGGAAGGGAAGCAGCTCCTCCTCGTACAAGACCTTGACGCGAGGCTCGCTGCTGTTGGCCAGCTGCGCCGCGCGGCACTTGTCGCCGCTCTCCGGCCTCTCGCCCTCGCCGTTCCGCTGGCCGCCCTTCCCCTTCTCGCCTAGGAGACTTCCGAGAAAGTGCAGAGGCGGCACGGCGGATGTGCTTTTGGCGGCGTGAGAGAGGGAGAGGGAGAGGGAGAGGGAGAGGGAGAGGGAGAGGGAGAGGGAGAGGGAGAGGGAGAGGGAGAGGGAGAGGGAGAGGGAGAGGGAGAGGGAGAGGGAGAGGGAGAGGGAGGGGGGAGGAGGGGGTCAGTGGCACCTCGGCCGACGACAAGCAGATGTGCCGTCCCCACCCTCCCCACCACCTCCCCGCCGCACGACCGCACCAAGCCCACCAGCCAGCTCTGCGTCTCATGCCACGGCCCGCCGAGCCGCATGCACCCCGTGAGGCAGACCGCCAGTCCGCGCAGCGGCGCCCGCTCCTCGAGGCCGCGCCACGCCGGAGCGTCCATCGCGAGGCGGAGCAGAAAGTGGCGGTGCGCCGCCGCGGCCCGCGAGGCGGCGAGCTGCCGCGCGAGCGCGGCGAAACTGCCCTCGCCGCGCCCTCCGACGGAGAGGTGCTCCACCAGCTCGGCCTACTCCTCGTCCTTCAGTGGTGAGAGGACACACGGACTCCCCAAGGCTGGGGGGTGCCCCACCACCGCTCGGCCTCGTCCCAGCAGGCGGCCGGCACTGCGCCCGGCCTCGGCGCCCTGTTGAGCTTCCGCAGGTCCTCCCTAGCGCGGTCGGCGTCGGCGCCCTCGCCAACCACGAGGATGGCGGTGTTGCGGTTCACCTTGGAGGCGTCCGGAGATATGGGCAGATGTGGGGGAGATATGGGGAGAGTGTGTGATGACACCTTGGAGGCGTCCGGCTTGGCCGCCGACGGGCCAACAGCGTGCTGCACCTTCCCTCCGGACGAAGTGAGCAGCGCCTGCAGCGGCGCCTTCCCCCAAAACACCACGAAGTCGCCCTTTTGCCGCGCGCCGAAGCCCGCGACGGCGACGGCGGACGGCGCTCCGTCGGGACGCTCGAGGCGCCGCTCCGCCGTGGCGGCGGCGAGCCACGGCCCTCGCTCCGCCTCGAGCCGCCGCTGCACCGCCTCGAGGAGTCCCATCGCCTAGTCGCGGTCGGCGAGCGGTGGGCACCCAGACTTCCAAAGGGCCGCCCCCCCCTCCCCACGAAAACAACGGCCCCTCGCCTCGACCAGCGACGCCGCAAACTCGAGCACCTCTGCCGCGTCGGTCAGGGAAGCGGCCCGGCGGGCGGCGGCGAGGAGCGGAGGCTCGTCGCCGCCGCAGGAGAGCCGAACCACGCGCCGATGCCGCTCCTTACCCCGCTGCGTGGCGGCGGGCTCGCCGGCCGCGCGATCGCCGGAGAAGCTCACGGTGTAGGAGTGGCCACCCTCGTTTATCTGGACGGCCGGGTCGCCGCGGTGCCACGCAAACTCGAGGGCGAGCTGCGCCCGCATCGAGTACGCCGTCCATTGCCCTCTCAGCTCCACGTGCCACCCGGTGAGGCGAGGGTGAGCGCCAGAGGGCCCCGGCTGCGGCGAAGCGACCCGCTGCCGCTTCTCCCGTCCTGGCGCCGTTACGGGCTCCAGCTGCGACAAAGATCGCAGGTATCGCTCCGCAGCCTCGCAGTCGTGACGGTGTGCAGCAAGCAGCGCCTGCAACTGGTCGTCGTCCAGGTCGTTTGTCAGCTGCCGCGCGAGGGCACGGAGCCGCGCGAGGGCGCTTCGGCTGTCATCGCCGCCGCCGCCGCCGCCGCCGTCGTCGTCGGATGAGAGCTCAATCGGTACTTCTGGCATATGAAGTGCGCGCGTGCACGGGCGCGCAGGCTGCCTGAGCCCTGAACAATTATGCGCGTCCATAGACCATCCGAAGAGGGACACCGTCGAATCAGACCGAGTACGAGTGATGCCGGTTTCGGGCTCCCAGGCGTCTCGGGGCATCACAGCATACCGCGTTGGTGTCCAGTCCGAGCCTGGCTGTTCTTCACCTTCCTAACTAACTGGGTGGACGCATACTCGAGTTGCCCCGTTTGTGCCGCGTCCCGTGCCCCCGAGTTCATTTTATTTTCGAGTAGGACCAGGTAGGGGCGGGCCGCCACCGCTCCGCGTGCAGCGTCCAGCGACGGCTCGAGCCGATAAGGATATAGGGGCCGATTTTTTGCGAGTATTTTGCGAACTACTCGACAGTCCCCCTGAGGGAGGGTGTAGAGGATGTAGAGTGTAGAGCGCTGTAGAGCTGTAGAGCTGTAGAGCGCTGTAGCGCTGTAGAGCTCTACATCCGCCGCGGGACGAACTGCGTGCGTTGTAGAGCGCTGTAGAGCGCGATTTTGCTGTAGAGTTTGTTGTAGAGGCTCTACAGCTAGTCTACAGCCAAACCGCCGGGAAGGCAGTTACTCAAAGAGGTCAAGCCGCGCTAATGGGGTGTCTCCGAGCTTACTGGAGCTCTGATGGACGGCCCTGACTATCCCTGACACACAGAGAGTCACTCTGACGGCACATAACACCCTATAACTGCGTCATGACCAGCCTGCCATGCGTCGCCGGTGCCGCATTTGTCGCTGTGCTTCAGGCGGTGGACTGTCGGCTGCGAGGACGGTCGCATTTGCGCGAGGCGAGGCGAGCATTGCTGCGCGTTGCACATGCGCCATGACTCGCGCCAGCGCGTGCGGGAGCTCCTGGCTGAGCGTTGAGTCCAGGCGAGTTGCGCTGGCCACGATCGCTACGCCGAGCCGAGCTGACGCGCCGAGGCGCCGGCCAGCCGCAGCCGTGAGGCATGCCACAGCAGCAGAGGCACCTGCCACCCATTGGGCGGGCAGACAGAAGGCCAGGGCAGCACTGGCAAGTGCAACGCGCCTCATGTCGGAGAGCGACCGTGCCTCCTTCGCCGCTTTTGAGGTAGGGAGGGTGGTACCTTTCGTAAAACTGAAACGCGGAACGCGATCTGTCTCGCGTTCCTCAACGCGGCAACCGCACATCCAGGGCCGGGGAGCTAAGAAGCGCACCCAGCGGGCCGGATGATTGGCATCGGGTTGCGGGCAAGAGAGCCCTAGCCCTGGGGGGTGCGCGTTCGCAGGGCAAGGGCCGTAAAGTAAACACGGGTCTCCGAGGTTTAGTACCGCGCTCCGGGTTTCCCCTAGCAGCAGAACGCCCCCTCTACTCGGAGCTAGCAAACTACACCAGACATGGACACGCGACGACACATGAGACCACTCCACCGGTCCGCCATCCTGCCTCACTTCACAGAGCCAAGAAGAATAAGAAGCGACACATGTGGTCCGATCTACAAGGTACAACGACGACGTCAAGAGCGTGCTCAGCCCACCATGTAAATTCTTTTCCGCGCCAGTCCCGTGGCGTGTCGTGCCAGGGAGTTTTGTTGTAAAATTCGCTTTGTTGCAGGACTGCCGAGCGTCTGAGGTGTTCGCTTCGCTCTTCATCCGCACCTTCCCAGTCGCAGCACAAAAACACATCCGCGCACAGAGAATCACACACAACAGCCCGTCTTCCCTAGCGATGCGCGTCGACGCTCCCTCTCGAGTCCACCAAGGACGTCCTGGCCCAACCGAGGCCGATAGCGTGGGGCGCACCGAGCATTCGACTCACGTCTTGAAGCTCCGCCACCTCCCGCTTCGACATCAGACGAGCAGCTGCGCAAACCCCGCAGGGCTACCGACTTTGTCCCCCTCCCCCTCCCCTCGCATTTCAGACCCCGTTCACCTCCACAATGTCATAGCTGTTTGTGCATCCAATGTAAGCGCCCTCACGGCGTGCTGCTCACTAGGCACCTCGCCGAGATGCTAGCCGACTTTGGGATGCACGTTGGCTTGCCATGTGGTGACCAGATCTTATACTCCGAGGTCGGCGGCTTTGGGCGGCGCAACGACGTGAGCGGGTATTCCATTACTCGGTGCATTCAGCAGTTTTTCTACTACCTGACGTTGTGCTTGTGCGGCTTTTGGTTCTTCTGCCTTGCTTTGGCCTCCACCCAGGCATGGGGCCTCAAGATCACCGAGATCTCGACTGAAATGACGACTGAGAGCAAGTTTCCCGATGTTTACATGTGCCTCTCGGCCGAATTTCATCGCAGTCTGAAAGAGGGCTCGAGGACCATGTACGTATCGGCTGGCCCTGGCGATGACGTGATTTTCAAGCAGGCTCGTGATCTGTGTCCCGAACCTGCTGCATTCCTCAAGTTGAATGAGGGGGCCCGCCGTTCCAGTCGGGCCTGCTTGCGAGGCGGTGCTTGCAACTCATCCTACATCCAAGACAGCATGCTCAGCGAGAGCATGTGCTCAGTCCAGGAAATTGGCGTCTGGCCAGACGTGTTGACGGCGGACTACCTGAGCTTAGGGGGGGTTTCTATGGAAGAACTGGCCCCGTACATGGGTCGCGCATACGCTGCACCACCCCGTCCGGCAAGGCCGTCATCACCGCCGCCACCCTTGCCACCCCCTCCCTCTCCGCATCCGCCATCGTCTCCGCATCCGCCGGCCCCACCGCCATCGACGCCAGGGTCTCCCCAACCCCTACCTCTGAGAGTGAGTCCTCCGAGGGTGAGGCCGCTGATGGTGGAGCCCGTTAGAGGGCTGACTAAACGGCGGATCATGCGCCGGTTGTGATAATGGTCTGCCCCGTGTCATGTGGCCGTTGCATTTTCGAACGTCGGGTAATTTGTCGTGGTAGTCCGTCTTGGTGCACAGCGGCCCTCGCCCCACCTCGTACGCTTTGTTTGCGGCTTTAGCCTGTCTGCGGTTCTAGGAATGCGTATAAAAAAGAGAAGTGAGAAGCTTGCCGGTTCACTATGTTTACGCAGCGTAGGGAAGGCCTACCAGGCAATTTGTATTTGACCACCGATCCACCCACCGCCCGCCCACCCACCAGTACCAGGACCACCTCTTCGGCTCTAATTTCACACTAACTCGCTATACTCACTGTGAGGCCGTCATCGCCCGTCCCACCAGCCCATTACGCGGCCAGTGTCCTAGTCGTTTGTCTGACTGTGTTTACACACTTACCTCGATCCATTAGCCACCGCCGTGGGTGGTCCGCCGCCAAAACTGGCCTAGGTTGAACCACAGATTCGCGACCCACTTTTCGCCGCTCGTCACGTCGCACCCGCCGTGCCAGGCGTAAAAGTCCGCCGCCGCGCTGTCGGGCAGAGTGTTGTAGAAGAGCACGACGCGGCCGACTCTCGGCGTGAGCGTCAGCCCTAAAAGAGTAAAGTGAAAGGACAAATCCTCACTACTCGGCGTTGCCTTTGCTATGTCTTGAATCTAATGCGGCACCAAGCGACGTCTGACAGTTGTTGTAGTCAAGGCGCACGAACTTGGCGTTGCGCGTGAGCGGCAGCAGCTGGTCGCGCAGCGTGCCGAGCATTCCGGTGCTGCGCGTGGCTGCAGTCACGGGAAAGTTTGTCTCGCCGCCCTCAAAGCCGTCCGAAAGGTAGATGAGCGCCGTGGCGAAGCGGACGGCCGCCGGGCGCGCTCCCTGGGCGGTATGGGGAGAGGCAAACGTAAATGCGAAATGGCTGCGCGGGGGGAGGCTGGCAGTGGTGACTGGTGAGGTGAAGGAGGAGCTAGGCCGCCTGGTCCGTGTCGAGGTGGTAGTGGTAATGCTCGCCCGGCCGATAGCGGACGACCTGCATCTGCTCGGCGACGAGGTGGTGCATGCCCACGAGCGCAGCCACACGCTCTCGCACCGCGAGCAGCAGAGACGGCCAAGCGCCCACGGCGCCTTCACCACCCGCCGCCGGGGCGCCACTCGCCGGTGTCGGAAGAAGCGCGCTCTGAGAGGTGCGGTCCGAGGCGCGCTGGAAATTGGAGCGGACGCCTTGACCGTGGCGGAGCGTTGTGTCCGCCTCGAGCCTAGGCTCCGCCATCGCCCGGATGACAGCGCACTCGGACGCGTCGAGAACGCCGTCAGCCATGCTGACGCGAGGCTTCTGGCTCAGCGTCTCGAGCACGACGCTCCTCCCGCCATCGAGCGCGATGGTGCGACGCGTGCCGATGGGCGCCTGCGGCACGAAGAAAGGATATCCGCCAGACACCGCGATGAGCACGCCATCGGCAGCGCGTGCAGCGGCGAGCGCCCGAGCCAGGTCCTCGGCCGAGCTGCGGTGGTTGCGACCAGTGCTGCGGGAGGATGATTGCAGCAGGAGCTCGCCCGTGGTACTGAAGACTTGGACTTCGTCGTTTGGCAGGAACCGGCGCCACTCAATGTCGTCCACGAGTGAGACCGTGCAGAGCACTGCGCCGCCGCCGTTGGCAACGATCCGGGCGCACGCGGCACCACTTGCACACGGCTCCTCGCCGTTCGTGACTCCCGTGCAAACGAGCGCGGTACCCGCGAGCGCGGCTGCCATTGCTGCCATCACGGCCCAGTGCCTCGACGGTTGGGAGCTAGGTGCCGCCATTCCGTGATCTCCAATTGGCCATTGCCTCGCCGTGATCTCCAATTGGAAGGGCCCATATATTGCCCGTTCCCCCGGCCGTTCCCCCCGCCCCATCAATAGGGATCACGGCGTCTCTTCATGCGTCCTGCTTAGATTTGCGGCTCCCATCCCGTAAATACAAATGTGGGAAGGGGATAACTTGCCAAGGGGCACATTTCTGACCGTATTGAAGGTGGCAGTCGGGACGACGAACAGCGGTGGCGCAGACGAATCGGCCTTCGGCCCCTTGTGCGGCGAGCAGCGTCGAGAGCGGCCGCACATTGCTCGGTACCCCCCCTGCACATCTAAAGCCATCCCTGCTGCTAGGGGGGGGGGGGGTCTGACCCCCCCAGCAGCAAAGCGCTGCTGCTGGGGGGGGGGGGGTCCCCACCCCCCTAGCAGCAGAAGGCACGGAACCAGCTCTCCCGCCTCTTCGCCGCCGCCGCCCCTCCACCCTCGGCTCGTGTTTGAACGGTACCCTCCAGGCGGTTGTGTTCACCGCGCCTTCCAGCCCGGTTGGCAGTAGGAGGGCCCGCCGATGAGACCACTGATTTTGGTGTCGACCATAAATTCTCGCCACTGGAACACATGCTACTTACAGCTGCTGTCTGTACAGAGATGCCAGCACCCCCCACAGGCAGAGCGCTCCTGCTGGGGGGGGGGTCCGGACCCCCCCAGCAGCAGAGCTGAGCCCTGGTCTGACAGCCTGACAGCAAACCCGGACAGCGCCTGACAGTGCCCGACAGCCTGACAGCGCTGACAGCACTTTCTCTGACAGTCTGACAGCACGAGGCCGAGCATCGTGGAAAGGTATAAGAAGGTCTGCATGAATGACGTCGTTACGTACGTGCACGGGCAGGAGTCGCACCGGCTGCAACGGTGTCGGCGTGCAACTCGCCCACAAATCGTGTTTGGGGAATCCGGTGTTTTCTTTTTTTTCATTCTTACCTTTCAGGGGACCTGTAGAGTCAGTAGAGTCAATGAGTGGCGATGGTTATTTATTCACTTCCCACCACACAGTGCGCCTCTCTCGGTGTGTCGGTCTCACCGGACTGCCGGTCTGCCGCCCCCCCCGCCCTGGGTAGCTCACATTTGTCTTTCGTTCCTAACAACCGAGGAGGCGAGAGCGCACGGGCCTCGGGCCTGTCAGCTTGACGGGGTAGAAGGAAGATACTGATTACTTACTGTATTGCCGGAGAGACAGGTCTCTCTCGGCACTCGGGTAATCCCTCGGGAAGCCGTCGCCCGCGCCTCGCCTGTCGCGTGAATCGTGTCGTGTGACCGGCGCCAAAATTCTTTTTGTGCTTGCCTTCGAAGGTCGCCAATGGCAGGTGAGAGGCCTGACACCGCGATGGAGCCCGGCTCCGCCGCGCTCGAGCCGCGCGCGCCGCAGCGCGTGATGATCACACGCATGGTGCTCGACAACTTCAAGTCGTACGCCGGCCCCATCACCATCGGCCCCTTTGACGCCAACATGACGTCGGTCGTCGGCCCGAACGGCAGCGGCAAGTCGAATGTGATCGACGCGATGCTGTTCGTCTTTGGCTTCCGCGCCAACAAGATGCGACAGGGCAAGCTCTCCGAGCTGATCCACTCCTCCTCGCGGCACCCGAACCTGCAGTACACCAAGGTCTCGGTCCACTTCCGCGACGTCGTCGACCTGCCGGACGGCACGGTGCAGCCCGTCGAGGGCACCGAGCTCGTCGTGGCGCGCGAGGCGAAGCAGGACAACAGCTCGACCTACTGGGTCAACGGCAAGCGCGCGGGGCGCGAGGAAGTGGTGACGCTGCTCAAGCGGCGCGGCATCGACCTCGACCACAACCGGTTCCTCATCCTGCAGGGCGAGGTCGAGCAGATCGCGATGATGAAGCCGAAGGCGCCGAGCGCGCACGAGGACGGGCTGCTCGAGTACCTGGAGGACATCATCGGCTCGAACCGCCTCAAGGAGCCCATCGCCGAGGCGCAGACGCAGGTCGAGACGCTCAACGAGTCGCGCGCGGTGAGACACTTCCGAGACGCTTCCGAGACGCTTCCGAGACGCTCCCTCTCTTCCCTCGCCCACGGCGCACCTCCACCCCGTGCACGCCGCCGCTCGCACTGCCGGCCCCACGACGCTTCTTTGCGCTCCGGCATGTGCACGACGCGTCCGTGACGTGTCCGCTCTGCCCGCTGTGCCCGCCGTCTGCCGCCCCCGTCCCCAGCCCCCGTCCCAACCACCGCTACCTCCGCCTCCGCCTTCGCCGCTGCCTCCCATCGCCCTCCGCCGCCGCCTCCGCCTGCTCCTCCCCCTCCGCCGCCCCCCTCCGCCGCCTCCCCCACTCCCTCACCCGCCCCCTCTGTCCCCGCCGTGGCCCCGCAGGCCCGGCTGAATGCGCTCAAGTCGGTGCCGCTGCCGCCCTCCCGTGCTGCCTCACTTGCCTGCCACCACTTTGCGGCGGGGGTGCGCCAGGGCGTGCAAGGAGACGAGTACTCCTCCCCCCCCTCTCC
>NW_005196021.1:373406-373487 GCF_000372725.1 Emiliania huxleyi CCMP1516 | reverse complement strand
TCCTCCTCCTCCTCCCACAGGTCGAGCAGCAGATGCAGTCGCTCGAGCCGCGCAAGGCGCCTCGCCTCTCGCGCTGCCCCA
>NW_005196021.1:372078-373005 GCF_000372725.1 Emiliania huxleyi CCMP1516 | reverse complement strand
CGTCATCTCGAAGACACGCCATCTCGAAGACACGTCATCTCGAAGACACGCCATCTCGAAGACACGTCATCTCGAAGACACGCCATCTCGAAGACACGCCATCTCGAAGACACGCCATCTCGAAGACACGCCATCTCGAAGACACGCCCCCCTGAGACCCGCCCCGCTGACATGCGCACGACACGTCCACGCGCAGGCGATGCAGCTCGAGGCGGCCGCCGCGCAGCGGGCCGCCCTCGAGAAGCGGCTCGACAGCGCGCGCGCGGCGAGCCAGCCGAGCGAGGCGGAGGTGGCGCGGCTGGCCGAGCTCGCAAAGGAGATCAAGGCGCTGGGCAAGCGCGTGGGCGAGGGCGAGAAGAAGGTTGGCGCGGCGGACGCGACGCTCGCGAGCCTGCAGGAGCAGGTCCTCGCCGTCGGCGGCATCAAGCTGCGCGCGCAAAAGAGCAAGGTGGAGACGCTCGGAGAGCAAGTCTCGGGGCTGCAGCAGGCCCTCACCATGGCAAACAAGAAAACAACGCTGCACTGGGCACGGGGCCGAAGGTTGTTTTCTTTTTTGCTGAGCAGGCGGTCACCAAGGCGGAGGTGGGTCTCGAGAGCAAGACCGCCGCGCAGGCCAAGCTCGAGGCGTCGCTCAGCAAGCAGCAGGCCGCGGCGGAGGGCCTCGAGCGGCAGGTGCCGGAGATGTGGGGAGAGATGTGGGGAGAGATATGTGTGGAGATGTGGAGAGATATGTGGAGATGTGGCGGAGGGCTCTCGAGCGGCAGGTGCGACCTCGGCTAGATCTCCACATATCTCGGCTGGATCTCTCGGACCCGGATGCACCTCGGCTGCCTTCGGATAAACCTCGGCTGCACCTCGGCTGCACCTCGGCTGCACTTCGGCTGCTCTTATGGCGAGCCCCGGGACGCCGCTCGGCCGCGCCGCACT
>NW_005196021.1:278523-370652 GCF_000372725.1 Emiliania huxleyi CCMP1516 | reverse complement strand
TCACAAGTTAGCCTGTCTCGAAGAACGTCATCTCGAAGACACGCCATCTCGAAGACACGTCATCTCGAAGACACGCCATCTCGAAGACACGTCATCTCGAAGACACGCCATCTCGAAGACACGTCATCTCGAAGACACGCCATCTCGAAGACACGTCATCTCGAAGACACGCCATCTCGAAGACACGTCATCTCGAAGACACGCCATCTCGAAGACACGCCATCTCGAAGACACGCCATCTCGAAGACACGCCATCTCGAAGACACGCCCCCCTGAGACCCGCCCCGCTGACATGCGCACGACACGTCCACGCGCAGGCGATGCAGCTCGAGGCGGCCGCCGCGCAGCGGGCCGCCCTCGAGAAGCGGCTCGACAGCGCGCGCGCGGCGAGCCAGCCGAGCGAGGCGGAGGTGGCGCGGCTGGCCGAGCTCGCAAAGGAGATCAAGGCGCTGGGCAAGCGCGTGGGCGAGGGCGAGAAGAAGGTTGGCGCGGCGGACGCGACGCTCGCGAGCCTGCAGGAGCAGGTCCTCGCCGTCGGCGGCATCAAGCTGCGCGCGCAAAAGAGCAAGGTGGAGACGCTCGGAGAGCAAGTCTCGGGGCTGCAGCAGGCCCTCACCATGGCAAACAAGAAAACAACGCTGCACTGGGCACGGGGCCGAAGGTTGTTTTCTTTTTTGCTGAGCAGGCGGTCACCAAGGCGGAGGTGGGTCTCGAGAGCAAGACCGCCGCGCAGGCCAAGCTCGAGGCGTCGCTCAGCAAGCAGCAGGCCGCGGCGGAGGGCCTCGAGCGGCAGGTGCCGGAGATGTGGGGAGAGATGTGGGGAGAGATATGTGTGGAGATGTGGAGAGATATGTGGAGATGTGGCGGAGGGCTCTCGAGCGGCAGGTGCGACCTCGGCTAGATCTCCACATATCTCGGCTGGATCTCTCGGACCCGGATGCACCTCGGCTGCCTTCGGATAAACCTCGGCTGCACCTCGGCTGCACCTCGGCTGCACTTCGGCTGCTCTTATGGCGAGCCCCGGGACGCCGCTCGGCCGCGCCGCACTGGAGGTAGTTGCACCTCGGGCGGTCTCGAGGTCTCGAGGTCGGACCACATCTCCCCCACCTCCCCACACCTCCCCACACCTCCCAACACCTCCCAACACCTCCTTGCAACTCCCCCCACCTCCCCCTTCCTGCGCCGCTCTCAGCCTCTGTACGTGATGGACGAGATCGACGCGGCCCTCGACTTCCGCAACGTGTCCATCGTCGGCAACTACATCAAGGAGCGGACGCGCAACGCCCAGTTCGTCATCATCTCGCTGCGCAACAACATGTTCGAGCTGGCCGACCGGCGAGCGTCGCCGAGATTCGCCGAGATTCGCCGAGATTCGCCGAGATTCGCCGAGATTGGGCATTGGCTATCGAGCAGCGAACACCTCCGAGACACTTCCCGCCCGCCCCGCCTGTGGCTCCTCCCCAACACGCCTGCCGACGCCTCCGCCGCCACTCTGCTCGCGCCGCCGCCACCGCCCTCGCCCCGCCCGCTGGCACGCCCGCCCACTGACACGTCCAGCTCACACGTCCAGCTCACACGTCCAACTGACGCTGTCCGCAGGCTGGTCGGCATCTACAAGACCAAGGACTGCACCAAGAGCGTCGCGATCAACCCGGGCGCCTTCACGATCAGCGCGCGGGCCTAGGAGAACCGCCGCCGGCGCTGCCCACCGCGCTCTCCCCTCCCCCCCCCTCCCCCCGCCCCCCCCGCTTCGCCGCCACGCGGACTCGCTGCGGGCGGGTCGGTGCTGCGAGGCATCCGCGCGCGAGACTAGGCCGCGGTGGGCGACGTGGAGTCGCACTGCTCGCGGCGCCGTGTGAGATCGCGGCGCCGCTCCTGCGGCGGGCGCGCGGAAACGTGCCGCGACAGCTCTCGACTCATGCTTACAATGTCGTCCGTCTCGAAAACTCTCCTGTTGAGGACGTGCATGGACCTTTTGGGGGCTTCGCCCCACTTCTCGCCGTGTGTGACGTGTGACTGAGTGAAGAGTGGACACCATGTCTCTGTCTCCTGTGGTGAATTGTAAAAACTAGTACACTAACAGACTAGTGCGCACGCCGAGGACATGCTCATGCACTCGGCCCGGAGGGCCGGGTAGGAGGGCTCTAGGCTACCTCTACCTCTGAGGGCCTGCGGCCCTCTTGCCTTTACCTCTGTGGGTAGCCGTGGGCCCTTTACCTCTACCTCTGAGCGACGTAGACTAGTCGTAGCCGTGATCTTTAGACTTTACCTGTGCGTGATCTCGCCTCGAGGTTCTCTCTCTCGCCGCGCGAGGCGAGACAGTGTAGATCTCTCTCTCGACGTGGTCTCGAGTGATCTCGAGATGTTGAGATCTATCGATACAACATAATCTGCGATTTTCACTCGCCGAGAAGGGAACATAAAATGCGCAGCCGCACCCCCGGGCTCGGCCCGGCCCGCGACGGCTGGCCGCCGACGAGCGCGCGCGCTGCTCGTCAAAATGGCGGCGGTGGCGATTGCGGCGACGGTCGTTCAGTCGTACAGCGCTCAGGCGCCTCTCGTCTGTCGTCTGTTGTCACATTTCGCACACGCGCGCGCCGCGCGACCCGCGTCGCTCCGCGAGGGCATGAGCCTTCCGCGATTCGATCCCGCAGCCAAAAGCTGCTCGCTCGAACCGCGGCCGACTCTACCATCGCGGCCGCAGCTGTTGAGCTCTCCAGAGGACTGGTGCCTCATATGCTGCCTCCCTGCGGATGCTGCCGGCGAGCCTGGCGGTCCGCTGTACTACAAGGAAGTGTTGACTTATTCTACCTCGAATTCTCCTACCCCCACGACTCGGAACGCGAATCTATGTGACAGGACCATCGGGTCCTTCAGCCACCAAAGTGATAGCACCCGAGAGAGCAGCTGAGCCTGCCTCTGGCCTCGCCTGCCTCTCCTTCAGGCATTCGTGGCATCCTATGGGTCGTCCAGAGTATCGACCTCTGGCGAGTCAGCCAGCTCCACTTTGAGGGCGCCATGAAGTACAGCGATCGCCACCTCGCTGGCCTCTCCGCAAGGCCCCCCGACCGCGTCGAACTCATCGGCGCGGGCTCTCTCGGCTACACGGGACCGGCCCCAGCTTCGGCTGAGGGCTGACAAGCTGCCGAGCCCAAATCACTGTGAGAGTCGTGATTTCTTGTTGGTTTTCTAAAATCTGGGAGTTTCGTTGTAAAATTCTAAAATCTCTCTCTTGATCCGGCGCTTCCTTTTCGTTTGGACGGACGAAATGATGCAGCTCGCGGCGGCGGAAGAGATTGCGACCGAGCTCAGGCTCGCCGCGGCGTCGGAGGACGCCGCCGTCGCCTAGACTCCCCTGCGTCACTACGTGCCTCCCCGTCTTTGTAGCCTGGCGTTTGTGCCCCGTTTGTGCCGCGTCCCGTGCCCCCGAGTTCATTTTATAGAATTTAAACAAAAGAACTCTCTCTCACAGCACACAGGCTCGACACAGGTGCGAACTGGCGCGTGCTAGTACTATCACCGGCACACCACCGGAGCCATTTAGAATGATCGCGGAAAAGCGGGACCGCATCGCGACATCGGGGGTTCACCATATGCCGAGCCTGCTCGGCCCGCCATGCGCGCGCGCGCCTCGCCCAAGCGCAGCCACCTGCGGACCTGGCCAGCCTGTTCCTGGCTCGTGCCCAGCCTCTCCTTCCGCTGCCGCCGGCCTCGCAGTCCCGCCTGCCATCACGCTGCAGAGCCTGCGTATTGCAATAGACGCCACAGTACAGACGCCAATTCTGCAGCCCACAGCCCTGGCAACTGAGGGCGAGGGCCAGCAGTATACGACGACGACGACATCTCACTCCCCGCGCTGGCCAGCGCCATCAGCCCCTCACGGCCCGGCCCAACCTCCCTTCGCCTCGCCTCCAGTGCCTCCAATCAAGTCGGACCTCTCTAGCTTCTTCAGCGAATGCAGCGGCAGCACCACGTCAGAGGCCGGGCCGACTGGCGGGCCTGCATGCCCAGCCATGCCCCCCACTCCCCACCCGCTTGGATCGATCAGCTGACAGCTCCACCAGCTCCCACCACCGCGTGTCGTGTCATGAAGCACGATGGAAATAGACATAGAAAGCATGAATTGGCCAGCACACATGTTTCTGGAAACCAAAAAGGAAACGAGAGGGCCCCCAGCACTTTTCGTTTCCGGAAATTTCCAGGGAAACCAGAGGGTGTTTGGAGCTCCATTCTGGCAACTCTCGAGTTTCCCTGAGTCTGAGAGCTGGTCTGGGGCAAAATCTGAGGCGAAACCGAGGAAACCGACGCGTACAGATGTACTGTTCGAAACCTTCGGCGGGTGGTGCAACGCGGTCAAGCGGCTGTTGGACAAGGTGCGCAACAAGCTCTCGAAGCGGCAGCACGAGGACGAGGCGAGCTGGTCGACGCGGTCGTGGCTGTCGCTGCAGGCCCAGCGCATGTCAGTCGCGCTGCAGCTCGCGGCGGCGGAAGAGATTGCGACCGAGCTCAGGCTCGCCGCGGCGTCGGAGGACGCCGCCGTCGCCTAGACTCCCCTGCGTCACTACGTGCCTCCCCCGTCTTTATGGCCTGGCGTTTGTGCCCCGTTTGTGCCGCGTCCCGTGCCCCCGAGTTCATTTAAACTCAGAAACCGGCAACATACCGGGTATTTTCCAGGTATACCCGGTTTTTTCCAGGTATACCCGCAAAATACCCGGTATTTTGCCGATTTGGCTGATTTTGGGCCCAAACCAGCTGATTTCCACGGAGTTTCCCGGGGAAACTAGAGAGGAAACGAGAGGGTGCTGTAGAGAAACACGGAAAGGAAACGAGACGGGGTGAGCGAGGAAACATGTGTGCAGCCTAAAGCATGAACCATCGAAAGGTCTGGTCTCCAAAAAGAACTCTCTCTCGGCCTGCCGCAAACCCAAACGCCCGCGCCCCGCCCCTTTCTTTTGCGCAGCAACACCTTAAATTTCATGGCCCTCCAAATTCGGGTCGGAGCGTAGCGGAGTGGGCCCCGAGTTTGAAAAAGGCGACGGACGCTTGCGTCCTAGGACCTGCCTAGCCTCCAACAACGCCTCCCCGGCGCAGAGGGGCCCCCGGAGGGATGCTCAACCGCTCCACGCCACGCCGCTTGCGGCGGTCCTATTCCCAGCTTGTGGGGCGCTTTTTTCTTTTATTTTCCCGGCGGCTCACTCGCTCCGCGTCGCTCACCGCCGGGGCGGGCGCCTGGCGGCCGCAGCGCAAAAAGAGAAAGCGCAGGGCGGCACGCCATGCAGCGGACGCCGCAGTTCATCACCGGCGAGTTCACGCCGCGCCACTGCTTCCTGCCCGACGACGAGTACGGCCGCTGTCTCGACACCGTCGTCAAGGCGTGCTCCGACGTCCTCGTGACCGACGCGAGCGGCTCAAAGGTCTTCCTGGGCCAGCGCAAGGTGGAGCCGCAGCCGGACTGGTGGTACATCGGCGGCCGGTCGAAGCCGGGCGAGACGCCCGAGGCGGCCGCCGCGCGCAACGTGCGGCGCGAGCTCAAGCTCGACCTGCCTCTCGAGCGCTTCGAGGTGGTCGCAAACTACTCGTTCGTCTGGCAGTTCCGGCAGCAGCCGCCGGCGGGGAACGGCACGGCTGACATCTCGACGGTGCACCGGCTCGCGCTGGGCGACGCCGAGGTCGCCGGCGCCGTCTTCGACGAGAAGGAGTACGCGGCCACAAAGTGGTGGCCCGCCGAGGACGTGCTCTCGGGAGACTTCCACCCGGCGCTCAAGCAGGCGATCCGCGACGTGCGCGCGGCCGACGCCTTCAAGAGGCTGAGGGAGCTCGTCGTCGCCGGCGGCGCGGACGCCGACGTGGCCACCGCCGCGAGGCTGCTCGTCGAGACGGCCGGTGCGCGCGACGCCGCCGTCGACGCGCTCGGAGGCGCGGACGGCGCGCCGGTCGCGGTCAGCTTTGCGAACGGGCGGTACACGTACCGGAGAGCGGCGTGAGAGCCGAGACTGCCGCGCCTTGGTCGTGGTGCTTGCCGGTGTGAGGACGTCAGTGTCTGTTGATCCGATGTTGGAGGGCGTTTTATGTTTCGTTTTGCGCTCTACTGGGGAGCGCCGGAGCGACAAAAAAACACGTGGTGTGAGTGTGTTACTGTTAGAGTTGTTTGGTATTGCTAGAAAAGAAATCTGTAATCTCTCTCGCTCTCTCCGGGAGCGCGAGGCGCCACAGGAGGGTCGTTGCACGAGATAATGTACATAACAAAGTCGCCCCATGGCGCGCGTACCGGTAGCTATGACAGGGGGCTGGCGCGCAAGCGCCGGCCACCGTCGGGCCGCCGGGGATGCGCCGCGCACTCGCATCGGTTACCTCCATGAACGGCGGAGCTAAGTATTCTCGCGTCCACACCACACCTCGTGACGTCCAACGTACACACACTACTGTGCGAGCCGCCTTGAACAACACCATTCGGCGTGTTTTTTTCTGCGATCTCGATTTCGAGCATCTGTCTCCGCCTACATCTGCTGCACGCCGCCATGCTCGCCCTCGCTCTTCTCGCGACGCCCTCAACCGCCGCCTCTCGCCCCCGTCCGCGGCGCGGGGGGGCACTCATCGACACGCGCAACCGCACCGACTTCAGCATCAAGCTCGAGACCGACGCGCCGACGCTCGCCCTCGCGGCGTCTGCCTCGCGCAAACCCGACAAGGCCGCGGAGCTCCTGCTCCACCAAGACGTCCTCGGGGGTGGGTGGGCGCTGTTAGGTGCCTGGCCGGTCGTCGCCACCTTCCATCCAACCTTCTCCTTCCCGTTCAACCTCTCCAAGTTCAGCGGCGCCGCCTCGCGCGCCGCCGCCCCGACCACCGTCAAGCCCATCGGCGCCGCGGCCGACGCCGAGCTCGCCTCCTTTGGCGAGGCTGCCGGCGCGGCCATCGTTGGCGACGGCTCGCTCGCCGACTCCACCGCCAACTCCGTCGGTGTCACGTGCGGCGGCGGCGGCGCCCCTGTGTGGTGCGCGCAGCCGCCGCCGCCGCTCGCCGAGCTCTGCGTCTCTGAGGATCCGATCAAGGCCTCGGGCTCCACGAGCAACGAGACGGGCTGCACGACCGCCACGGCCCACTCCAAGGGCGAGGCCGACAAGACGGACACAAAGGTGTGCGACTCTCCGCTCTCTCCCACACCGTCTGGCCTCCTTCACGGGGGCATGCTCCGCCGCCCTCCCCGCCTCTCCATCTCCGCCCGGGCGTCCTCGCCGCCCCCCACTCTCCCCCCACCACCCTCTCCCCCTCCCCGCCCCCGCCCCCGCCCCCGCCCCCGCCCTCCCCCAGCCGCCCTCCCCACCTCCTTCCCCGGCCCCTCCTCCGCCGCCGCCACCTCCCTCACCCCTCCCCAACACCATTCCTTGCCGGCCGCCCTCCCCCGCCGCCCCCCCACCTCCCTAGCCGCCTCTCTCTGCTCCGCCGCCCTCCCCTGCGCCGCCCTCCGCCCTCTCTCGCCCCGCTTCGCCCCGCCCTCGCTCCCCGCTCCCACACCGTCGGCCCCACATCGGCGCCTCCGCTGCGCGCCGTCCCCACCTCCGCCCCAACTCCCCCCCGCCCTCCCCCCCTCACAGAACAAGCCTGTCCCGGGCTCCACGACGGACGAGGCGGACTGCACGACCGCCACGGCCCACTCCAAGATCGAAACCGAGATCGGTAAGACCTACCCGACTACCTCCATGAAGCTCAACATCGGCGCCTACGCCGAGCTCGCCCCCTTATTTGACGAGACTTCCGGCGCGACGAAGATCGGCGACCCCTCACTCGAGGAGAGCTTCACGACCGCCACGACCCTCTCAGAGATCGATGTGGCCTCGCTGCTCTTTCTCAACCCTTGTGCGGCCGTGCTGGCGCTGCTCCTCGCGGCGTTCCTTGAGCCGCCGTTGCGTGGGCAGGTCAAGAAGAAGAGCGTGGAGCGCAGCAGCCACGCAGCGATCTCCGTACCCTTGCTCTCCAGCACGCGTGCTCTCCGAGTTGGCATTGTGATCCTCTTCTTCCTCCACGGCGTATGCGGCACCCCACCGTCCCCACCGCCCGTCAACGTCAGCAGCCCGTGCTCGCTCACCGACGGCGGCTCGTGCGCCGCGTCGCCAAACTACCCGAACAGCTACGGCAACAGCGAGGAGTGCACCATCAGCGGTGTGCCGCCGGTCGGGCTGGAGACGGTCGCCTTTGATGTGGAGGCGGACAGCAACTGCCGCTGGGACTATCTCACCGTCGACGGCACAAAGTACTGCGGCACCTCGGGGCCGAGTGGCGCGGTGGCGGAGGACGGCGTCATCGAGTGGCGATCGGATGGCAGCGTAGTCGAGTCGGGCTGGAAGGTGTGCCCCTGGTGCCTCTCGCTCCCCTTCCGTCTCCTCTCTGATGCCCTCCTCCCTCTGCCGTCAGATCTGCTGGGCGACCCGCCCGCCTTCACCGCCACCAGCGCCGCCTCCACCGCCTCGACCGCCATCACCGCCAACACCGCCGCCGCTGCCGCCGCTCTCCCCCGGCTATGTCGCCGCGGCGAGCGAGGACCAGCTCCGCAACCTGATCGAGGACGCTACTTCAACTGCTGCCAATGTCTCCATCTACCTGTCGCCCGGTGCAGAGTTCAAGCTGAGCAGCCAGATCAGCTGCACCTCCACCATCAAAGTGACCGTCGCGAGCAGCGGCGAGGGCGCGACGCTCGACGGCAAGGGAGAGACCAGGCTCTTTATATTGCGGGGCGGCTGCAGCCTCACCCTGCGGGGGCTGACCCTCGTCAACGGGAGGGCGGGTAGCGGCGTCGTTGTGCACGCTAATGGCGCAGGCGACGTCGAGATCATCGATTCGACGGTCAGAGACTGCTCTGCTGACTATGTGCGCCGCGTAGAGCTAGCCGCCACCCCTGCAGCGCCGCACGGCAGCGGGGCGAGAGATGAAGAGGGGCACGGCAGCCTCATCCCCGCTCTCTCCTCGCAACCGCAGGAGGGCGGCGTCGTCTACACGAGGGACAGCGGTGCGGTCTCGATAATCGGCTCGAGCGTATCGGGCTGCTCGGCTGGCAATGTGCGCCGCGTAGAGCTAGCCGCCCTCCCTGCAGTGCCGCACGGCAGCGGGGCGAGAGATGGAGAGGGCCGCGGCTGTCTCACCCCGCTCTCTCCTCGCAACCGCAGGTCGGCGGCGTCGTCAGGGCGATTAGCAGCGGTGCGGTCTCGATAATCGGCTCGGCCGTGTCGGGCTGCTCTGCTGATGTGCGCCGCGTAGAGCTAGCCGCACTCGTGCAGCGCCTCACGGCACAGCAGGGCGAGAGGTAGAGAGGGACACCGCTGCCTCACCCCGCTCTCTCCTCGCAACCGCAGTACGGCGGCGTCGTCTTCGCGTCTAGCAGCGGTGCGGTCTCGCTAATCGACTCGGCCGTGTCGGGCTGCTCGGCTCGCAATGTGCACAGTCCCGAGGGAGTGCGCCGCGTAGAGCTAGCCACCGGCCCTGCAGCGCCGCACGGAAGCGGGGCGCGAGGTAGAGAGGGCCACGGCTGCCTCACCCCGCTCTCTCCTCCCAACCGCAGTGGGGCGGAGCTACATACACGGCTGACACCGACCTCAACGTGGCCGACTCCACCATCTCTGGCTGCAATGCCACGTTTGGCGGCGCAGTTTACGTGGCCTCGGGCTCCGCCAGCCTGGCCCGCTCAACCATCTCCAGCTGCATCGCCACAGAGTCTGGCGGTGGCCTCTACTCGGCGGGCGGCAGCACCTCCCTTAGCGACGGCACTCTCATCAGCGGCTGCTCTGCCCTGTCTGGCGGCGGCCTCTACTCGGCGGGCGGGCGCACCACCCTGAGTGACGGCACTCTCATCAGCGGCTGCTCTGCCGAGGGTCAGGGGAATTCCATCTTCCTTCTCGCTGAGGTCTCCTACACCCTCCCCGCCCCCGCCGGCCGCTGGTTGCCGAACGCGCGCTGCGAGGTGTACCGGGGGGCGTGCCCTTACCCTGCTTATCAGGCCAAGCAGAAGGCGTGCCTCGAGCACCGCGACGATTGCGCCCTCGCCGTCGCAGCAGTCGGCCAGCCGCCTTGGTACTGCCAGGCCCCGACCTTCGTGCAGCCCTGCAACTGGAACAACGAGACCGGAGGCGACCCCTCTCTCCTCGGCGTGAACCTCTACCAGCTGCCGCTGCTGCCCGTCGATGAGGACTTCCCCTTTGCCTGCGCCGCCGGCCTCCTCGGCTCGGCCGACCCAAAGGAGCAGTCGAGCAGCAGCTGCGCCGGCCGCTGCCCCGCAGGCTACAAATGCCCCACGGAGGCGACCTATGAGGCGCTGCCCTGCGATGCGGGTCATTACTGCCCGAAGGGGACGAGCGTGCCACTTCCCTGCCCCGCCGGGTCGTACTCGAACGCCACCGACCTTGCCGCATCGGAAGAGTGCACGCTGTGCGACGAGGGCCACGCCTGCACCACGGGCAGCGTGGCACCGACGCCGTGCTCGCCAGGCAGCAACGCTTCCGGCCTCGGCAACGCTCGCTGCGAGCTGTGCGCCCAGGGCTACTACCAGAGCGAGCCCGCCGCCGCCGACTGCGTCCGCTGCGCTGCCGGCAGGTTTTGCCCTCAGGGCTCGTCGCGCGAACTGGACGCGCAGTGCGCGGCGGGCACGTACGCCGAGCTGACCGACCGGAGCGGCGACCCCGAGTGCCTCGACTGCCCCGCCGGCTCGTCGTGCGGCGGCGGGGCGGCGCCGCCCTCCGAGTGCTCGCCGGGCTCTTTCGCCGCCACGGCCGGCCTCTCCGAGTGCGCCAGCTGTGCGGGCGGGACGTACCAGGGCGAGTCGAACGCGACGAGCTGCCTTCCGTGCGTGGAGGGCGGCTACTGCGCAAAGGGCGCGTCGGCGCCGCTGCCGTGCGAGGCGGGTTCCTACTCGACCGCCACCAACCTCACCGCCGTGAGCGAGTGCACCGACGCCTCACCGGGCCACTTCGCCACCACCGGCTCCACGCAGCAGACGGCGTGCGCCAAGGGGTCGTACACGAACGAGACCAGGCAGGGCGAGTGCACGCCCTGTTCCGGCGGCACGTACCAGGACGCGGAGGCGCAGACGGCGTGCAAGCCGTGCGAGGCGGGCGGCTACTGCGCTGTTGGCGCGGCGGCGGCGCTGCCGTGCGAGGCTGGCAGCTACTCGACCGCCACCAACCTCTCCGCCGCGAGCGAGTGCACCGACGCCTCGCCGGGCCACTTCGCCACCACGGGCTCCACGCAGCAGACGGCGTGCGCCAAGGGTAGCTTCGCTGCCACGGGCGGCCTCTCCGAGTGCGAGCCGTGCAAGGGGGGGACCTACCAGCACGATAAGGGTGCGACGGGCTGTCTCCAGTGCAAGAAAGGCAGCTACTGCGAGCTGGGCGCGTCGGCGCCGCTGCCGTGCGAGGCTGGCAGCTACTCGAACGCAACAAACCTCACCGCCGCGGGTGAGTGCACGGCCTGCCCCGCCGGCAGCGCCTGCTCCACGGGCAGCATCGAGCCGACGCCGTGCTCGCCTGGCACCTTCGCCGCGAAAGAGGGGCAGTCCGAGTGCGAGTCTTGCGATCCCGGCACTTCGTCGAATCAAGGCAGCGTCGCGTGCGACGAGTGCGAGGCTGGCAAATACGCCGCCAACGCTGGCCAAAGCCTCTGCAATCTATGTCCGCATCCCCTCAGCTCGGTCAGCGGCAGCACCATCTGCTCTATCTGCATGGACGACTACTATCTGCGGAACACCTCGGCCGACCCAGGCGACATCTTGACCTCCCCGACCGCCTACTGCAAACCCTGCCCGCCGAACGCTGCCTGCCCGGACAACACCACCCTTTCTTCCCTCGTCCTCCTGCGCGGCTTCTGGCGCGCCAGCCCCTCCTCCGCGGTGCTGACAGAGTGCCGCCTCTTTGGCGGCAATGCCAATGCCGGCAAGACGCGGTGCGCCGGCAGCGAGCCGGTGGCGAGAGGCCGGAGGATGGTGGAGGCGGGCTCAGAGTACTGCGCGTCGGACTTCAAAGGCCCCGAGTGCCAGCTCTGCGCCGCAGAGAACCAGTACCTCGTCGACGGCGACACCTGCGAAGTATGCGCTCCGCGCGGCGCGGCGGCGGGCCGCATCGCCGGCCTCGTCCTCGGCCTCTGCGTCGCGTGCGGCTTGGCGGCGTGGGCCTACCACATGCCGTGGCGGAAGGAGCGCATCATCGGGCCTATCCTCCGCTTTGCAGACCGCTCCGTCAAGTACTACGTCGGGGTCGGAATGACGGCAAAGCTCAAGATCCTGTTTGGCTTCTATCAGATCTGCACCGTCCTCTCCTCCACCTACTCCGCGCGGCTGCCGGACAAGTACACGGGCTGGACGGACAACTTGGCCAACGTGATCTCCGTCGACTGGTCTGGCTTTTTCCTGCCGGAGCAGTGCCTCGGCTACGCTCTGCGGCTCCTCGCCATCGCCCTCTCCCCCGTCGCCCTCATCGCCTTGCTCATGATCGCGGGGATAAGTCTGCGGCTCTACCGCTGGCGCGCCGCCCCGGCGCCGCGCGAGAGGCCGTGGTACGCGGAGGCGGCCCTCGGCCTCCTCGACCTCACGCCGGCCGGTTTGGTGCTCATCTTCTGCTTCGTGCCCTCCATCAGCGCCTCCATCTTCCGCTCCTGGTCGTGCCAGGCGCCCTCTCACAGCTGATGACTGCCGTTGCTCACAACACCACATCCCTCAGTCCTCGTAAGTTTCTGCTGATAGGCCTACACCATCTCTCCGCCCGGCGAGGAGCTAGAGCAGGTCTCCTACATGCGGCAGGACGCGAGCGTCGAGTGCGGCTCCGACGATCACGGACCCATCACCGCCCTCGCCATCGGTTTCATCGTCCTCTGGCCCGCCGGCTCGCTGGTCCTCTTCACGTCGCTCCTCGCCGCTTGCTACAAGCCGCTGCAGGCCAAGACGCCGAATGCTCTGACGCGGGCCACCGCCTTCCTCCACCGGGAGTACGAGAAGACCTGGTACTGGTGGGAGGCGGTCGAGCTGGCGCGCAAGCTCGTGCTGACTGGCTTCGTGCTTCTGATCCCGGAGGAGCGCGCCTTTGTTCGCCTCGTGGTGGCGACTCTCATCTGCTCATGCTACGCCGTCGCACTCGCCGTCGTGCGGCCGTACAAGCGGGTTGAGGACAACGTGCTCGCCGTCGCCACGAGCCTCGTGCTCCTCCTCCTCTTCCTCGGCACCAACTGGAGCACCATCTTCCTCGGCATCCAGGAGCGGTACCAGGGAGCAGATCCCGCCGATGTCCTCGGCTTCCGCAGCCTCAATGTGATTGTCGACTCGATGATCATCCTCGTTGCAGTCGTGCTCGCCTTCTTCCTCGTCGGCGCCATCATCGCCGCCCGTCGCGTCGCCAAGGTCCCCACGATCCGACTCGTCTCGACCAAGCAGCCCCCCGAGCTGAGCATCGTGAGGGGCCTCACGTGGCACCTCTTCAACAGCCACATCTGGTGAGTCACGGCTATGGAGGGAGAGAGGGAGCGAAAACAGCCGGCGTGACCCCCGCCCCTCATCCAAACGAATAGGTCGACCGGTCAAGACGCCGTCAAGGTCATCAAGGGTGAGCTCGAGCAGCTGCTGCCGGACATCAAAGTCTTTCTCGACGCGCGCACATGCTCATCAGCGCTGCTTAAGCTACACAAAGAGCCTCCCTGACGCACCGCGGTGTGCTCATAGGTAGATGATCTCAAGGATATCGGGGCGCTGGAGGAGTACATCCAGAGCTCGCAGGTCATCCTCTTCTTCCTCTCGCAGGGCTACTTCCGCTCCAAGGCTCGCCTCTTCCTCCCACCCCGCCCCTCTACCGCACCCTGGCCCCAAGAACTGCCGCCTCGCCCGCGCCACAGAACTGCCTCCGCGAGATCCGCTCGTCGCTCGAGAAGGACAAGCCGCTCGTCCTCGTCCAAGAAGCGGACCCTGAAAAGGGCGGCGGGACGCTCCAGGCGCTGCGCGACGAGTGCCCCGAGGACCTGCAGCCGGCCATCTTTGACAACGACTGGCCGCTCACGATTTGGTATCGCATCGATGAGTTTCAGCTCATCTCGCTCAAGATCATCGCCGAGGCGCCGCCGGCCACAGCCAGCTCCGTTCTCTCACTCTACCTCCCGGCCAACCCCACTTGAACCAACCTAGGCGGTGCTCCTCTGCTCGCCCAACTTTCTGGACAGGACCTCCCTTCCGCTCTGCGTGTCGGGTGAGCTCGAGAGCCAGTCGCTCGCCTTTTCCAAACCGTGCACGCTCTGGGCCTCGCCAGCCAACGCGGGGTCGCTGGCGCTGGCCGATGAGATCGCCGCCGCCTTTGCCCCAGATCGTGAGACCGCCGGTCTCACGATCTGCACCACCGATGATCGGCCGGCCAGCGCGACGCACTTGCTGCTCTACCTCAACGAGGACAGCTTCGTCAGCGACGAGCGGCTGGCCGAGCAGGTCAAGCAGGCGCGGGAGGACAAGCTGAAGATCGTCATGGCGCACGAGAACGACCCCGCGCTCGGCGGCTGCCAGTTCTCGAGGTTTTTCGAAGTCACGCCGCAGGAGCGAATGTCTCAACGTGGCGCCTGTCCCGCCACCCCTCCTCCCCCCCAACCCTCTCCCCCCCAAACGCCGCAGGAGCTCATCGCCGGCGGACTCTACAAGGACCTGGCAAAATCCTGCTTCCCCGGCCGCCACCGCAAGGCGCGCGCCCTCTCCCCCACAGCGAGCTCTCCCCCGCATCGAGCGTTTCGTGACGAGGGGCGGGTCCCTGCCCGCAGGTGTCGCTCGTCCTTCTGGCAAAGAGCCTAGGCGCGACCCCCGCTCGGTCGCGGGCGGGCCTCCTCGCTTCAGGCAGCGTCGTTGAGGGCAGCACCAGTCTCGCGATGCGCAGCCTTGGCGGACTCAGCCGGGTGTTCGCCAAGATGAGCAGCCGCAGCTCTGCGGAGGCGCGCGAGGTCTCTGGAGGCGAGGCGTCGTCGGTGCAGCAGCAGGTCTGATCGGTTGCGCGATGTCGTGCGCAAAACGTGCGGCGCGGCGATGACCTGCAAACACGGGACGATTAGTAGAGCTAGCTCGCACATGGAGCATCCGTGGGATGTTGTGCGCGGCATTCACATTGCGTTGGAGGGAGGGGGGGGAGGGGGGGGAGTCACATGTGACGTGCATGCGCATGTGCATGCGCATGTGCATGTGCATGTGCATGTCACGTGCACGGGCAGTCCGGATGGAGATTATGATTTGCGTCGTGGGGTTCCTTCCAGCTCTTTCGTCCTGCGCGGCCGCGCCCGAGTAGAGCCGTATCGTGGTGACTGGTGTGATGCCACTGCGCGCCAGTCCCGTGCCTAGTTCTTTGAGAGAAAATTCTTTTGTATTCGCGTTAAGGGGGGGGGTGGGGGGCATCCAGAAAGAAAGAAAACAGACAAGCCATCCAGCTTGCGTCAGCCGTGCGGAGTTCGATTTCTTTTGCCATCGGTGTGAGGAGCGGCGTTCACGGGGGCGTGCCCCGGAGACCTCCGGTGTCGGGAGACGGGAGGGGGCCACGCATGGGAGCCGGGAGTGCGTTCCCACGGGGGCTGGTTGTTTTTGGCCACACCTTCCTGTTAGAAAATCCCGCCGTTCTAACTGCCATGTCACGGCCGGTCATCGGCTGCTGCTCTCGCCTCGCTGGCGGCGCGGTCTAGTGCCGCGGCTCCCAGCTCTCCGGTGGGCTCGCGGCGGCTCGCCGCCGTGGATCTGAACAATATGACCGGTCCGGGTTCGTCCCGGCGTGCCGCCAGTGCCGCTTCTTCGCCGAAATTTTCCTCACCATGTTTGTCGACAAAGTTGCCCACAAGATTTTTGAGAGCGCCTTCGTTGTGGCCCCGCCGAGAGTTTTTTCAAAAAGGAACAGCGTCTGGCCAAAATGGTCGACCCGAGAATTGGGGACGCTGCGCTGGCCGCTTCCGCGGCCGGGCTCGCGCTCCACGCCGTCGTCCTCGACGACTTCAAGTCCTACTCGGGCCGTGTGGTGGCGGAGTTCAACTCGCGGGGCATCATCGCGATCGTCGCCCCGAACGGCGCAGGAAAGAGCTGTCTCGTGGAGGGCATCTGCTTTGCGCTTGGGCTCGACCTCCGCTCGATGCGGGCGCAAAATCTCAAGGCTCTGGTCAACCGCACGGGCCGCGACGACGGCGTCGCTTGTGCCGTCAGCTGCGTCTTCCGCGCACGCAGCGGGGCCGGCGCGCTCTGCGTGCAGAGGCGCGCCATCGCGCCCGCCGACGGCCCGGCGCGGAGCGAGTTTCGGGTGCAGGGCTGCTCATGCGGTGGCCTCGGGCCGGGCGTCGACGATTCCATGGCCCTGCGACCAGTGCGAGAAGTTGGTAGACAGTGCCAAAACCACGTAATCGAAAATGGCTCTTAAATTTGCGCACCTGGTGTCCGCACTGCCGCATGGTGCGAGCCGCCACTCCTGAGAAGGTCTCCGCTGCGATGCTTTTGCTGTCTGCGTCAATGCAGCATTCCATCGAGCGCGTGTCACTATGACCTGACCCCTCTGATAACCGACGTCGCCAACGGCATCGGCCTGCGTCCGTGGTGCATATGCTCTTCATCCATGTTCGCATTGCGGTGGATTGCCAATTCGAGCCACTTGAGCAATCATGCACAATCCAATGCGCCGAAGAGGCGAAGAGGGGAGATGCAGATTCTTTGCAAGGTCCAAGTGGTCGCGGCACTGGTCATTCGCGATGCGGTAGGCGATGCGATCAGCCGTCAGCAAGCGGCGGTGAAGCCTGGTCCATGGCCGGGCAGGCGCGCCGCAGGCGAAGCGCTCTCGCGGGGCCTCCTGTCGGTCCTCGGCGGACACGTTCACGGGCGTACGTTTACCTGCCCTCACCTGGGCTCCGTTTACCTGTACCTCCGGCGGTCTGAGACAGGTTTACCTTTACCTGAGGCCCCCCAGGCCAGCCCTACCTCTACCTGCGCCCCCGCCCTCCGGGCCGAATGCACGCACAGGACCGTGTGTATGTGTCCACGTCATCACATGGATATACAGATATACGGTCAAGGGAGACCGCGGATTCACATACAACAATCATACATTGTCCGCAGCCCGCAGGGTCGGCCAGTCCACCGGCGGCGCCCCGGCGGAGAGTGCCGCAGAGCGCAGTGCGCAGACCGCTGACCGGCGCAGACTAGCCGCGTGACTAGCCGCAAACGGCAGAGCGCAGTGCCCGGGGCCGGGCGCGACTAGTCGCGCGAGCGTTTCCAATTCTCTCGAAAACTCTTACCTCTCCAAGTGTGACGGCGGGACAGGTCCAGCGGAGCCAACGCCAATCCGCGCGACGATGGAGCAAACCCCTCTCCGCACCTCTGTCTGGCGCCGACCGCCGGCGCCCCTATCCGCCGCCACGGCGCGCCCCGTTGGCGGCGGCCCCTCCCGGCCGCCTCCGGAAGACCATCAGCGTCTCGCGGTACCAGTGGATGTCCGAGATGCCCTTGCGCAGCGCGGCCTGCGCCTCGGGGTCGTGGTCGAAGCCGTGCCTGTGCATGTGCATGCCGCGGACGTGTCGTGGACGTGTCGTGGACGTGCCGTGGCCGAGGCCGTGCCGTGCGCGTCAGGCGTCGGCTATGGTGTTGCTCCGTCCCGAGGAGTCGCTTGCTACTACTGCCTGCGGGCGTCGAAGTCGTGGGCGTGTCGTGGACGTGTCGTGAAGGTGTCGCGGGCGTGTCGCGGCGTATCGTGGGCGTATCGTGGGCGTGTCGTGGACGTGTCGTGGGCGTGTCGTGGACGTGTCGTGGACGTGTCGTGGGGGCGCGTCGTGTGTCGAAGCGCCGGGTCTGCCCATCGCCGCGACGATCTCGGCCCGATCTCGGCCCGATCTCGGCCCGATCTCGGCCCGATCTCGCGCCTGCCCATCGCCGCAACCACCCACTCGTTTGAGCGCAGGTTGACGTGGCCGTTGCCACCCTCGTTGTTGGACCTGGGGGGTGGGGTGCGGGGGTGTGTGGGTGTGTGGGTGTGGGTGTGGGTGTGGGTGTGTGGGTGGGTGGGGGGGGGGGGGGAAGTGAAGGGGAGGGCGGCTGGGGGAGGGCGGTGGCGAGGGTGAGGGCGAGGGCGGTGGTGGTGGTAGGTGGGTGGGTGAGGGGGCGGTGGAGATGGAGGCGAATGGAGGCGAATTGGAGGTGCTTTCTTGGGGGGGGGGGGCGCCACGAGAGGACGAGCCCGCGCTGCGCGTGCCTATTAATCAACAATGTGCAGTATCAATCACTGTTTAATTCATGGGCTCGCGCCACCGCGCTGCGCGTGCGTGCGCGGTGGATACGCCAGCCTCGGGGCGGGAAGACGGTCTAGTGCCCAGAGTCTTCAGAGCACCGCGTGAATACGAGGGGTGCGAGGACAGTGAATCCGTTCGAATACGGCGGAGTGCGTGTCCTCTCGAGCGCTGGTTGGACTACAAGAATGCGTCGTCCTTCTAGCTGCGCGGGGCGCCGGAGCAGGTTGGCGAGGAAGCGGCGCTCGTGCTCGCGCGGGATGTGCTCCGCCACCTGCGATCTCGTGCGATCTCGTGCGATCTCGTGCGATCTCGTGCGATCTCGTGTGATCTCGTGTGATCTCGTGCGATCTCGCACCTCGAGGCAGACCACCCAGTCCGCAGATATGGGGAGGTGTGGGGAGATGTGGGGAGATTGCACCTCGAGGCAGACCACCCAGTCTGCAGGGCCGAGCTGCAGCCTCGTGGTCAGGTCTGCGGCGCCAACCAGCCTACGGCGACCCACGCCCGCAGCAGTCGCCCTCCCGCTCTGGTCGCCCTCCCCCTCCGGTGCAAGATCCCACGCGCTTGCGCTCGGCCTTCCCTCTGCCCTGCGCGACTCTTCTCGACTGTGCGGCTGCGTGCGAGTGCGCAGCCTTCCTCCCTCTCACGCCCCTTCTACCTCGAGAGCCACCAGAGGGGCGAGAGGGGTGCGGATGCAGAGCTCACGCTCTCGCGGTCCGCCCTCCCCTGAGACTGGGCCGTGAGAGCAGACCCTGCCATCAGACCCGGCGATGCCTCCTCCCCCGACTGCCGCCATCCGTCTCCTCTCGACTGTGCGGGTGCGCGCGGGTGCGCGTGGTGCGCATCTACCGCCACCGCGCCCTCGCGTCAGCGCAGCAACCTGCGGCGAGGGAGGTGGAGGCGGTGGGAGGTGGAGGAGGTGAGAGGAGGAGGAGGTGAGAGGTGGAGGTGGGGGGGGGCGGGGGGGGAGCCTGCGGTGAGCCGTCGTACGCGCGCGTCGGCACGCCGCGCGCTCGCAGCGCCGCCGTGAAGCAGCCCTTGCCTGCCGGGGGTCGAAATCATGATGTCGTGGATGTCGTGGACATGTCATGGGTGTGTCATGGACATGCACAACAGGTGGACGTGTCGTGGACATGTCGTGGGCGTGTCGTGGGCGTGCAGTCCCTCGCCCTGAGTTTGCCTCCCGGGATGTACCTACCACGCAGCAGGGACCGGCCGCGGCGGCGAGTGCGTGGCGGGTGGTGGTGGTGGTAGCGAGATGAAGTGTCTACGGAATGGTCTCAAAAGAAATCGCCTGCGCCAAACTCGAGGACCGAGCCGCCGTCAACGAGGTGGGCGATGGCGGCGGTGAGGCCGCGGTCGAGAAAGTAGGTGTACGTCTCGGTCAGCTCCCACGCCCCGGTCCCGATCGGCGTCGCTCCCGAGTGCGGCCTCTCGGGGCACGGCAGGACCTTCTCGCCGCGCATGCATTTGGAGCGCTTCCAGCTGCGGTGGGGGGTAGGCGGCGGGTGGAAGGCGCTGCGGTGGGCGCAGTCGGGCGCGCGGCGCGGGGCCACTCACTCGACTGAGCAGAGCGGCTCAAACGCTGGCTCAGCGGTCGTTGACAGCCGCCGGGAGAGGAGCGAGGATTTGTTCGCGACGGCGGGTTTGTGCGCGTTGCGCGATGCCATCAGCAGCGCTGCTGCCGCGAGTAACGCGGTGCCGATAGTGACAGTGCGCCACATTGCGAAACCAAAACGATGCCGGGCGGCACACCAGAAACTAAGACCGAAAAGAATTACACTTGCTTAAGGAAGAGGCAGACTCCCTAGGGTGGGCGACGGCTAGCGCATCACACCCCTCTCCTTAAAATCCCTGTGTGGTGGCGGCGTGCCGTCCTCCCATCCCATCCCTCCCTTGGGTTGTGTGTTTTCTTTCTTTCTTTTTAACAATTTTACCGCGAGGTGGCATGAAGGTCGCAGCGAGAATCGGCGAGAGACTGCGAAGAGAGATAGGAAGAGGCGGACGCCCAAGGGTGGGCGACGGTAGCGCATCACACCCCTCTCCTTAAAATCCCTGTGTGGTGGCGGCGTGCCGTCCTCCCACCCATCCCTCCCTTGGGTTGTCTGTTTTCTTTCTTTCTTTCTTTTGAACAATTTTACGAGCCAGCGAAAAATTTTACTAGCGAACTCCTTCGCACGACACTGGGCACGGGACTGGCGCGCACTGGCACTAACACAGGTACACCAGATTCGTACACCACGGGAGCCGCCTAAGCGACTCTGCGTCGTCCGTGATCGAGGAGAAGGTGATATGACGCTGCGCGGCTCTCCAAAGCATCACGGGCGGCACTGGCGCTCTCCACGCCCTCTGCACGTCGGCGCGGGCGGATGGTGGTGCGAGCGCAGCGACCGCGGCGGCGAGGGAGAACATTGGATTCGGCAAGAGTGGTGCTTGGAGCCGAAGCCGACAGAAGGGCAATCTGGAAAAGAATTCGCGGCTACTGTCACTCATAAAATCGTTCCGTCTTCTTCTTCTTTTTACTCATAAAATCGTTGGGTCGGTTCAGTTCACGTCCCCCCGTGGGCCGACCCTCCGATTTTATGAGAAGAGAACAAAGGGAGTGCTCAACAACCCCGGGGACCGAAATCGAGAGAGTATAGTGACAGTCAGACATGCAACACGGGGTCGCAGGGAAGGCAAGCAAAACCTCACTCACACGACAACCCCCCAAAACAAAGAAATTCAGACACGCAAAAGAAATTGCCACGCGCACTCATCACCCTGCCAGGCTTCCCCCAAGCAGCAAGCTGCTCGTTCTTGGCGTGAATTGAGTCAACTACTAAATCCGTGTGCCGTTCACCTGTCGAGTCAGCGCCGCTCGGCCAGCGTCTTGCGCATAACCGGCGTGAACCGGAGCTCCTCGAGCCGCTCCGGGTCGCAGTTGCGCACCACCTTGAGCGAGACGGCGCTGCCGGGCTCCGCCTCCTCGATCGCGCAGATCAGGTCCTCGTTCCGCCCGATCGGCTTGCCGTCGACCTCGACGATCATGTCTCCGAGCACGACCGAGCCGTACCGCCGCCGGCACGGGGCGAGACTGAGCGCCTCTGCCGGCGAGCCGGCGACCACCTCTGCGAGGATCGCACCGCGCAGGGGCCGACCCAAACTGCGGGCGTACTGCTCGCGCGCCCGGTCGTCGAGCAGGTTGACGCCAAGCGACGGCCGCGCGTTATTGCCGAACTCGACAATCTGCCGCACCACGCGACTGACGGTGTCCGAGGGGACGGCGAAGCCGATGCCGACGTTGCCGCCCGCGCCGCCCGGCGAGAAGATCATCGTGTTGACGCCGATGAGCCGGCCGCGCGAGTCAAGGAGCGGTCCGCCCGAGTTGCCCGGGTTGATTGCGGCGTCCGTCTGGACGCAGTCTTTGATCGGCCTTCCGCCGTAGCCGTCGATGTCCCTGCCGAGGGCGGAGACGATGCCCGTCGTCAGGGTGTAGTCGAGGCCGAACGGATTGCCGATGGCCAGCACGTCCTGGCCGACGCGCAGCGTGGAGGAGGAGGCGACCTGCAGCGGCTTCAGCGGCCGCAGCCTCGCCGGGTCCACCTTGAGCACCGCCAAGTCCTTGTCCGCCTCATGCCCGACGACCGTCGCCTCAACCTGCCCCTCGATGCCCTGCAGCGAGACCATCACTCGCGACTGGGAAGGCTGGCGCGCGACTGGGTTGGCGACAACGTGATAGTTGGTGACGATGTGGCCGTCGGCGTCCCAGACAAAGCCCGAGCCAGCGCCGGCTTGAACAATGCCCCTCGGCGTGAGGATCGTGGTCGAGATGAAGGCGACGGAGGGCGAGGCGTCCTCAAACACGGCCACACGTCGCGCCTCCCCTGGCGAGAGGAGCGGTGGTGCGTCGCTCTGATCGGCTTGAGCCCGCCGGCGCACCGAGTCGGAATCGTCCGCGAAGGAGACTGGCTGTGGGGATCGGGGTACGACGAGGCTGGTTCTGAGCGGCACAACACCCGGGTAGTCAATGGACGGCTTGAAGGACGACGGCACGGCTGCTGTGTTGCTCGCTCGTGCTGTGGTCGCGAGAGTGGACAGGCGACTTGCTGCCGGCGCGTTGGACAGGCGACGTGCTGCCGGCGCGAATGGCACGCGGCCGACGTGTAGGGCGGTAGCGGAGCGGAGAAAAAGGAGCGGGGCGAGCATCTAGACCGATCGCGATGGCTCTAGATCGTCCGTGTCAACTTGGACACGTCCAGGATCCGAAAGGTGCGGGGACGACTTCGGTGTTGTCCGCCTAGGTGTTGAATACCTCGCGGAGCGCAGAAAAATTCAGGAAAATAGTATTCAAGGCCAGAAATCTTGAATTCATGAATACAACCCTTGTATTCAAGAAAAAAGAATTTCCGCGCGTCGAGCGCTGCGACTCGGACTCGGACGAGAACAACTCGGACAACGAGGAGGACCTGATGGTCTAGTGGCCGCCCTCTGCCCGCGCTCCGCGCGCGCTAGCGGCCTAGCGCGCTCCGCGCGCTCTCCGCGCCGCGCGCTCGCTCCGCGCCTGCACAACTAGCTAGCGGCGCTCCGCGCCGCATGTATTCCGTATGTGTTCCGGCGCTGCGCGCCTTTTTGAATACAATATTCAGGCTCCTGGGAGACCTCTCTGTGAATTCATGTATTTGTATTCAACACCTAGGGTTGTCCGAGGAGGCCACCGGCCAAAAGCGCATGTCTTGAAGGTCCGATACTGGAAGCCCATATAGGCACCTTACACTCCCCCGCAGTATCGCACCTCTTGAGCGACACTACGTTTCCGCAGCTGGGGATTCTCCGGGTACCCCTCTTTGTACCCGTGCTGGCCGGATTCCTCCTCCGAACAAATCAAGTTCGATCGGCCCCAGTCTCGAACTGCCAGCCACTATCTCACCGGAGGTACCGAGGAGGCCACCGGCCAAAAGCGCATGTCTTGAAGGTCCGATACTGGAAGCCCATATAGGCACCTTACAGGTGTCCCTTAATTCTACGATGTAATTCTGAATTAATTCTTCCTCGCAACCTGCAAACAACAGTCTGCAACAGTGTTAGAGTTGTTTGGTATTGACCTCTCTTTAAACTAAAATCTTTTGGCACACGCACGAGGCGAGGCAGCTAATGACGGCAATATTTCAAAATACTGAAATTCTTTTTGCCAGAGCCGACGGCCGGCCTTTCCCGTGAGGCGTATGCTGCAACGCATTTGGTGCGCATTGCTGGATGGCGAATCGCCGAGACTGGCTGCAATCCAGCCCATCGGGGGGATGGGCTGGAAGCTGATGATGCCAATTTATTGGCCCCAAATGACCCAGGCTTGTGTGCTACTGCGGACTGCGGCACAGGCGGTGCCAACTCCCATCTGTGCAATCCTGGCGTGCCAACATGGTTTGCTGTTCATCTCTCACGCTTGAGGTGCCTGCTGGCTGGCAGTCGTGGATGCAATATTTCGCCGGAGCACTTCAGCTCCCGTGGCGAATCCCGCTTCCGCGGCAAATCCGGCTTCAAGAGGCTGCCTACCTACGTGCTTGAGCGCGCTGGCCTCTGGGCGCCCATTCCGCGATAATTCCGCGACCCCGCCCTAGAGACGATCGTGTAGCGCCCACCATAGTTAGCATCATGTCTGTGTGACTTATCAATGTGCGTGTTGCGTTGGGTAAGACAAGTGGTTTTGCATAGCACACCCAGAAGGTACTCTCTCTCTCTCTCTCTCTCTCTCTCTCTCTCTCTCTCTCTCTCTCTCTCTCTCTCTCTCTCTCTCTCTCTCTCTCTCTCTCTCTCTCTCTCTCGATGATCAAGATGGAACCGAAAAGCGAAATTCGATTCCGAAATGGCATAGGCCATAGCAAACCGCGAAACGGAAAACACGGAGAATCGAAAACCCAAAAATAAGTTTCCCAAAGTTTTGTTTTTGCACATAAAAGTAAAAAGACAGCTGCTCTTAATCTCTATTTCACATGATATCCATATGCTTTTCGTTCAAAAAATGCTGAGTGTGCAATGACCAATGAGCAATGTGAACACCGCACACAGAGTCACCACACAAGAAACACCGCGTCTCAGCTCCAACACCACTCCACGCCCGCGTCCACCTCCCGGCCCTCGTCGCTTGCGCGGCGCGCAGCCAAGTTGCGTGCAAAGGCGGGGACGATCAGGGTCGTGAGCAGCTCGACCGCCCACCGGCCGTAACGCTGCGGGCGCACGCACACCCTCCAGACCATCCTCGTGCACGCACCGCCGCCGGCGTCTTCGCACGGCGCAAAGGCGACCTCGCCGCGGTGCGTGTGGGCCGGATAGCAGGTGCGCCAGGCGGGGTTCAATACCGTGTACTCGAGGGCCGTCCTCTCCACACGAGTCACCCTCTCGCGCAGCCCCGGAGGGAGGATGAGCCGCTCGTAGCCCGCCCTGCTCTCGTCGCCTCTGCTCACGACCACAGGCGGCGGCATCGGCACGCCCAGGTCGCCGTCGTCGAGGCACTGCAGCCACGCGCCGACCGCCGCCTCCGGCGAGCCGGCAAGGCGCGCTGAGAGCGTGAACTCTCTCTCCGGCTGAACGAAGGAGGCGAGGTTCGAGGAGACCTCCCCGACGCTCGTTCGCGTGAAGGCCGCCCAAAAGTCGCGCCGCGCACGCGTCTCGAACTCAACCTCCCAGACCATCTCTGTGCCGTCGCGGCGAGGCGAGAAGGACACGACCGCAGAGTGCGAACCGGGAACCACGTCGGCGAGCGCGGGCCCAGCATCCGTTACGGAGTAGCCGATCTCAGACTTGGCCTGTGTGGCCACGAGGCGCTCCTTGAGAAACACCGGAAGCAGCGTGCGCGATTGGCCGCCGTCTTCGAGCAGCGGCAGGCCGAGAAGGGGCCAGTCGCGGGACAGGAGCATGGAGGTGTCGACACAACGCGCAAACCAGTGTCAGGTTCTGGCTCCAGTGCCAGTGCGCGCCAGTCCCGTGGGGCCCCAGTGTTGTCTGTGGCACACACCGGCGACCCAGCGCTCGAGAGGCCGAAAAAAAATCTCGATGCACTCGATACAAATCACGTCCGCGGAAGACCAAACAAGCACAAGTACTGCGGCTGCCTCGGTGCCTCGTGCGCCGGCGACTTGTGGCTCTTTAGTTTGCTTCATGGCTGGGACTGCTTTTCGTGCAAGCCCCGCAGAGGTGCGGGCGAGAGGGCGGCCCGAGCCCGACCGCAGAGGTGCGGGCGAGAGGGCGGCCCGAGCCCGAAAGGGCCCGCCCTCGACCTTGCTCTACATGGTAACGGATAAGAAGAGAAACTATGGACCGGGACACGCTGTGGTTCAGACGTCCCCCCCCTCGACGCAGTCGAGTGACTCACATGAATAGGGAGGGTCCCGTACCATGCGGAATCGACCCTATCCAGTGCTCAAGTGCTCAAGGAGAAAGTGTCCCCCTAGCTCCCGCATAGGAGCAGGAGCCAAGGCAGGGCCGCATCGCGCGATGAAGAGTGCTGTATACGTTTTACCCAACACCGAAACACGTACACGAATCTCCAAACCAAGGATACCCATCACTGAGCCGACGATGCTATGGGTAGCCCCAGGGTGGCGCCCACCCGTGCATACCCTCAGGCACTTGCCTACGCCCTGGCCGCGCATGCCGCGCACGCGCGCGCACGCCCGCGCACGCCGCGCACGCGCGCGCACGCACGCGGCACTACGCGGCACTACGCGGCACTACGCAGCACTACGCGCCCGCCCGCGCACGTGCGCGCACGTGCGCGCACGCCCGCGCACGCCCGCGCACGCCCGCGCACGCCCGCGCACGTGCGCGCACGCCCGCGCGCACGCCGCACTACGCGGCACTGCCCAGGTTCCCTCACGCTCAGATTCCCTCACGCTCAGATTCCCTCACGCTCAGATTCCGTGCAAGGGGGTGCCGAGGTATGCCGCAGGCCGGGATGGAGTGAGATATTGCGGGGCAGGGCGTGGGCTAGCGCGTGAGGGCGCAGGCAAGTGCCCGAGGGTATGGGGGCGGGCGCCACCCTGGGGCTACCCGTAGCATTGTCGGCTCAGTGATGGGTATCCCCAAAAGGGATGAAATCCCTTTTGGATATAATCGCCCAATTATCTCAGGAATATAGTGTGAATGCCCGGGAACAGAGCATAAACAGATGTTTTGTTTGTTCGGTCGCCCCCGGGGTCCCCGTAGTCGCAAGTCGTACGGGGTACCCGGTACTCGAAGCACTGGCCCGACCCGCAAACTCCGCAAAACCCACGCGCCAAGAGGCAGAGGCTGCCGTCGAAGCCGTCGCCGCCATACGAGAGGTCGATTGAGGCGGACGCTGAGCTTGTGGCCTTCGATGCAGACGCCGCTGCCTCGTCGCCGCCTGTCGGACCGCGAGCTCTGCAGCGGGGCCGTCCGCACATCGCACTACGGTGCGCTGCTCTCCGACGTGAGCGTGGATTTCTCCCTCTTCGACACGAGGGCTGCACCGTCTCTCTGGGCGTCTCGGCCGCTCCTCGGCGCGCCACAGCGTGGCGTGATGCGGGCGCCGTGCTCCGCAAACGACCTGCAGACTCTCCTCGCTGACTACGAGGGGCTGCACCTACAGCCGCTCGTCGCCGCGATCCGGCCAAAGCGGCCGCTGGGCCAGCGGAGCGCGGAGGACGAGTCCATCGCCCTGTTCCTGCTGGCCGACTACGCCAACCTCTTTCACCAGATGGGCTCTCTGTACATCACGGCCGCGGCGATGCGCGACCTGCTCGGCTCCAAGCCAGACACCGCTCACTCCGTTCACGTCTTCCTGCTCAACAACGCGTCGCTCACGCCGACGGCCGTGTTTTGGTCTCCCGGCCTCTCGGCGCGCGCGCCTCGCTTTGTGGGCGAGCCCGCCGCGCGCTCGGCAGGAGTCCGCTCCTTTGGCCGCGCCCTGCTCGTGCAACCTGCCACGGAGACATGGTGGTGGAACGTGCGGAGGAGATGCTTCGAGAGACAGAGAGACTGAGACAGGGATAGGGACAGGGACAGGGAGGGAGGGAGGGAGGGAGGGAGGGAGAGGGGATGTTCGGCGGTCTAGATGCTTAATCTCCCTCGGGGGAGAAGGCTAATCTCCCTCGGGGGAGAAGGCTTAATCTCCCTCGGTCGGCGGTGTTGATAGGGCGGCGAGGGGCAGTGTCGAGGCCTCGAGGAGTAGACTGCCCCCCCCCCCCCCCTTTGCCCGCAGGTGTGGAAGCCAGACCCGACCGACCGCACTGCACTGCTCGGCCCGATTGCGTCGTGGCTCTCCAGTGCGGTCCTCGGAGCACCGCCGCCGTCACTGCCGCCGCCGCAGCTGCCGGCGGCGGCAGCCGAGCCTGGCGCTCGGAGGCGACTACTGCTGCTCCTCTCTCGCGCCGCCAGCAGCGACCGGCGCATCCTCAACGAGGAGGAGCTTCGCACGAGCCTTGAGGGCAGGCTGGGGCGCCCCTTGACCGGAGTATCTCCCCGCATCTCACCGCATCTCACCGCATCTCACCGCATCTCCAGCCTCGAGGGCAGAATGCGGCTCGAGGCTGAAGACCGCCAGCCAGTCGGCGGTGCGCACGTCCCAGGGGTGTCCTCGGCGTGTGCTTGCCTCGGCGGGCCCACGCGCAACACACCCGCTGTCCACACGCAACACACGTCCACGCGCACAGACCACGCTGCGTATGACTGGCCTCGGGGACGTAGGCTCCGGCACGGCGGGACGCCGCCGGTCGGGTCGGCGACGGAGGTGCGGCTGGTGGAGCTGGGCGCGCTGTCGTCGCGCGAGCAGCTCTCGCTTGTGCGAGGCGCTGCGGGGCTGATCGGCGCGCACGGCGCGGCGCTGGTCCGGAGCCTCTTCCCAGACCTTTCCCGGACCTCTCCCGGACCTTTCGTGGAACGCTTCTTCAGGCGCGGCGCTGGTCTGGAACCTCTTCCTCCCCGCGGGCGCGCCCGTGCTAGGGAGGTATGGGGGAGATTTGGGGAGATTCGGGGAGATCTGCACTTAGGCGCGCCCGTGCTCGAGCTGCTCAACCGCGCAAACGCAAACGCGTACTACTCCAATCAGTGCCGCTGGCAGCGCCGCGGGTGACGCGTCCGCCGCTCGATACCCCACATCACCTCCTCCTTCTCCGCCGCCGCCCCATTGCCGCCGCCCCACCGCCGCCGTCCCACCGCCGCCGTCTCACCGCCGCCGCCCCCACCGCCGCCGTCCCCGCCACCGCCAGCCCCGCCACCGTTTTCCCCGCCGCCGCCCTCTCCACCGCCCCTTTCGCCGCCGCCTCCACCTCATCTCCACCCTCACCACCGCCACCGTTTCCGCCGCCTCCGTCGGCACCGCCTCCCCTCTGCCCCGGACCCGTGCTTGGGAGTGACTCCCCACGCTGGCGTGGCAGGTACGCGGCGTGGCAAAACAACGACCCGGCGCGCGAGGTGCAGGCGTTCGACGCCGACGGAAGGCTGCTCGACCCGTTCCGCTGGCACTTGCGCGCAGACGTGGGAGCGGTCGGGGCGCTGCTCGAGGGGCTGCTGAGCTCGCCGCGGCATCGCGCGGGGGAAGCCGCCAGAGCGGTCGCCCGGCCGGGGATGGTGGAAGCTAGGGGGGGCGCGCCAGCTACGGCTTTACTGGAAAGACGAAAGAAGTGATCTGAGCCTACGTTATAGGGCTTAGGGGTCTCGTAGCACGTAGATTCGGCTTACTCTGCCGGACAGGGTATATCTTGATAGTGTTTCTTCCCTCCAGCACGAGCAGGCATCGCCTGCCCAAACACACATCACACTGCCCCGAGGTGTGAATAACCGGCCGCTCGCGAGGTCTCGGAGAAACGTGTAGCCCGCGTATATCGGTCTTCGTCAGGCTAACCTATGTGCCTACGTGGCTGGGTTCACAGCGATTGTAGGAAAATGAGGGGGGGGACGTTAACTGTTAGAGTTGTTTGGTATATTGCTTATGCTACTGACGTAGAAAAGAAATCTGTAATGTCTCTCTCTCTCTCTCCGGGAGCGCGAGGCGCCACAGGAGGGTCGTTGCACGAGATAATGTACATAACAAAGTCGCCCCATGGCGCGCGTACCGGTAGCTATGACAGGGACCCCGCGGCCGCGGATCCGGCGGCGGACGGGGCTGGAGCGCAAGCGCCGGCCACCGTCGGGCCGCCGGGGATGCGCCGCGCACTCGCATCGGTTACCTCCATGAACGGCGGAGCTAAGTATTCTCGCGTCCACACCACACCTCGTCCAACGTACACACACTACTGTGCGAGCCGCCCTGAAGAACACAGCCCGAGCGCGTTTTTTTTCTGCGATCTCAATTTCGTGCATCTGTCTCCGCCTACATCTGCAAAACGCCGTAATGCTCGTGCTCGCCGTCCTCGCGACGCCCTCAACCGCTGCCTCTCGCCCCCGTCAGCGGCGCGGGGGGGCACTCATCGACACGCGCAACCGCACCGACTTCAGCATCAAGCTCGAGACCGACGCACCGTCGCTCGCCCTCGCGGCGTCTGCCTCGCGCAAACCCGACAAGGCCGCGGAGCTCCTGCTCCACCAAGACGTCCTCGGGGGTGGGTGGGCGCTGTTAGGTGCCTGTCCGGACGTCGCCACCTTCCATCCAGCCGTCTCCTTCCCGTTCAACCTCTCCAAGTTCAGCGGCGCCGCCTCGCGCGCCGCCGCCCCGACCACCCTAAAGCCCATCGGCGCCGCGGCCGACGCCGAGCTCGCCTCCTTTGGCGAGGCCGAGACTGGCGACGCTTCGCTCGCCGACTCCACCGCCAACTCCGTCGGTCTCACGTGCGGCGGCGGCGCCCCTGTGTGGTGCGCGGAGCCGCCGCAGCCGCTCACCGAGCTCTGCGTCTCCGAGGATCCGATGAAGGCCTCGGGCTCCACGAGCAACGAGACGGTCTGCACGACCGCCACGGCCCACTCCAAGGGCGAGGCCGACGAGACGGACACAAAGGTGTGCGACTCTCCGCTCTCTCTTTTCTCTTCACCCGCCGCCACCTCCCGCCCCTCCACCCACCCCACACCACCTCCCTTGCCGCCTCTCCCTGCTCCGCCGCCCTCCCCTCCGCCACCTCCGCCCCCTCTCGCCCCCCCTTCGCCCCGCCCTCGCTCCCCGCTCCCACACCGTCGGCCCCACATCGGCGCCTCCGCTGCGCCGTCCCCGGCCGCCTCCGCTCCAACCCCCCTCCCCCTCCCTTCACAGAATGAGCCTGCCCCGGGCTTCATGGGTGCCCTCATGGGGTGCCTTGGCGTCTCTGTCGTGGCGCTGAGTTGGAGAGGCTCCACGGCCAGCAAGACCGGCCCCGACAAGGTCCAGAAGCGCTCGAGGCTCGCCAAGAAGATCGAGGATATGGCAATGGCTGGCAGCACTGGTGTTTGCCGCACTCAGATCTTCTTCTACTTCTTCTGCTTTGTCGCAATGGTCGGCCTGTGCGGCGTGACCTTCGAGGCCTTCGTCGTGAGGTACACTCGGGGGCGCGGCGCTGCTGGGAAGGCCCGGAGGCTTGTCGAGACGGGCCTCGCCGGCGCGGGAGCTTTGCGGCTGGGGCGGGTCGCCTCGCTCGAGCCATCCGCCGCACAAGTCCGCGTGGCCGCCGCCGCGCTGCTCGTCGGCAGGGTGGCCGCGTCTGGCGGGCCCTCTCCGTCGCCTCCACCGCCCTCTCCGTTTTCGCCGCCGCCACCCTCGCCGCCGCCACCTCCGCCGCCGCCGCCGACACCGCCTCTTCTACCCGACATGGTGCAGCTGAGCTGCGATTTCGAGGGTGACACTTGCATCTGGAACGACACCGCGCCGGACGGGTACACTTGGACGCGCACGAGCGGCGGCACGCCGTCGCCAGGCACAGGCCCGAGCGGCGACCACACCACTGGCTCGGGCTCCTACATCTTCACCGAGGCCTCTAGCATCTACAACAAGCTGCACCAGCTCGAGAGCCCGCGCTTCTCGCTCCAGCAGGACGCCACCCTCTCCTTCTTCTACCACATGTACGACTCCCACAGCTCGGACATGGGCACCCTCTCCGTCGAGACCTACAACAACGAGACGGGCTGGTCGACGCTCTGGAGTAGGACTGGCGACCAGGGCACTAGCTGGCTCGACGCGGCGGTCATCCTACCCGCCTCGACGACTCAGGTGCGCTTCAACGGTGAGACGGGGCCGAGCTGGAGCTCGGACATGGCGCTGGACGACGTCTCCTTCTCGCAAATTGCGCCTCCGTCGCCGCCGCCGCTGCCACCGGGTTTCCCTGGCGGCTACTTCATCACCGGCCCGTGCTCGCTCACCGACGGCGGCTCGTGCGCCGCGTCGCCAAACTACCCGAACAGCTATGGCAGGAACGAGGAGTGCACCATCAGCGGCGTGCCCCCATACGAGCTGGAGACGGTCGCCTTTGATGTGGAGGCGGGCAACGGCTGCCCCTTCGACTATCTCACCGTCAACGGCAAGAAGTACTGCGGCACCTCGGGGCCCCCGAGTGGCGCGGTGGCGGAGGACGGCGTGATCGAGTGGCGATCGGATCGCAGCGTAGTCGGGCCGGGCTGGAAGGCGCGCCCCTGGTCTCTCTCGCTCCCCTTCCTTCTCCGCTCTGATGCCCTCCTCCCTCTGCCGTCAGATCTGCTGGGCGACCCGCCCGCCTTCACCGCCACCACCGCCGCCTTCACCGCCTTCACCGCCATCACCGCCATCACCGCCATCACCGCCCCCGCTGCCGCCGCTGCCGCCGCTCTCCCCCGGCTATGTCGCCGCGGCGAGCGAGGACCAGCTCCGCTCCCTGATCGAGGACGCTACTTCAGCTGCTGCCAACGTCTCCATCTACCTGCCGCCCGGTGCAGAGTTCAAGCTGAGCAGCCAAATCAGCTGCGGCTCCAACATCAAAGTGACCGTCGCGAGCAGCGGCGAGGGCGCGACGCTCGACGGCAAGCGAGAGACCAGGCTCTTTTACCTCGAGGGCGGCTGCAGCCTCACCCTGCGGGGGCTGACCCTCGTCAACGGGAGGGCGGAGTACGGTGGCGTTGTGTTCGCTTTCGGCGCAGGCGACGTCGAGATCATCGATTCGACGATCACAAACTGCAGGGCTGACTGGGTGCGCCGCGTAGAGCTAGCCGCCGCCCTGCAGCGCGCCGCACGGCAGCGGGGCCAGAGGTGAAGAGGGCCACGGCTGCCTCACCCCGCTCTCTCCTCGCAACCGCAGTACGGCGACGGCGTCGGCGGCGTCGTCTACTCGTATGACAGCGGTGCTGTCTCGATAATCAGCTCGACCGTCGCCGGCTGCTCGGCTGGCGCGGTGCGCCGCGTAGAGCTAGCCGCACCCCTGCAGCGCCTCACGGCAGCGGGGCGAGAGATGGAGAGGGCCACGCACGGCTGCCTCACCCCGCTCTCTCCTCGCAACCGCAGGGCGGCGGCGTCGTCTACGCTTGGAACAGCGGTGCGGTCTCGATAATCGGCTCGGCCGTGTCGAGCTGCTCGGCTGGCAATGTGCGCCGCGTAGAGCTAGCCGCACCCCTGCAGCGCCTCACGGCAGCGGGGCGAGAGATGGAGAGGGCCACGGCTGCCTCACCCCGCTCTCTCCTCGCAACCGCACAGGTCGGCGGAGCTACACTCACGTGGAACAGCGACCTCATCGTGACCGACTCCACCATCTCCGGCTGCGATGCCACGTTTGGCGGCGCAGTGTACGTGCGCTCGGGCTCAGCCAGCTTGGCCCGCTCAACCATCTCCAACTGCAACGCCACAGAGTCTGGCGGTGGCCTCTACTCGGAGGGCGGGAGCACCTCCCTTAGCGACGGCACACTCATCAGCGGCTGCTCTGCCCTGTCTGGCGGCGGCCTCTACTCGGAGGGCGGGAGCACCGCCCTGAGTGACGGCACTCTCATCAGCGGCTGCTTGGCCCAAGAGGGCCGCTCCGTCTTCCTTCTAGCTGGCGAGGTCTCCTACACCCTCCCCGCCCCAGCCGGCCGCTGGCTGCCAAACGCGCGCTGCGAGGTGTACCGGAAGGCGTGCGCTTACGGCAACGATTTTTACGGCAACCCTTCGCCAAAGCAAGCGGACTGCCTCGAGCACCGCGGCGATTGCGCCCTCGCCGTCGCAGCAGTCGACCAGCCGCCTTGGTACTGCCAGGCCGCGACTTTCGTGCAGCCCTGCAACTGGGAGGACGACCCCTCCCTCCTCGGCGATGACCTCTACCAGCTGCCGCTGCTGCCCGTCGATGAGGACTTCCCCTTTGCCTGCGCCGCCGGCCTCCTCGGCTCGGCCGACCCAAAGGAGCAGTCGAGCAGCAGCTGCGCCGGCCGCTGCCCCGCAGGCTCCCAGTGCCCCACAGAGGCGACCTATGAGGCGCTGCCCTGCGATGCTGGCCACGTCTGCCCGGAGGGGACGAGCGTGCCCCTTCCCTGCCCCGCCGGGTCGTACTCGAACGCCACCGACCTCGCCGCCGCGAGCGAGTGCACCGACGCCTCGCCGGGCCACATCGCCACCACGGGCTCGACGCAGCAGACGGCGTGTTCCAAGGGCAGCTACGCCGCCACGGGCGGCCTCTCCGCGTGCGAGCCGTGCGAGGGCGGGACGTACCAGAACGACACGGGCGCAACTGGCTGCCGCGACTGCGAGAAAGGCAGCTACTGCGAGCTGGGCGCGTCGAGGCCGCTGCCGTGCGAGGGCGGGTCCTACTCGAACAAGACGGACCTGTCGGCCGCCTCGCAGTGCACGCCCGCCGCTCCGGGCCACATCGCCGCCCGGGGCGCCACCGAGCAGACGGCGTGCGGCGAGGGCAGCTTCGCCAGCGGCACGCGCAACGAGGTCTGCCAGCTCTGCGTCGAGGGCTCCTACCAGGGCGCGACCGCCGCGAGCGAGTGCACCGACGCCTCGCCGGGCCACTTCGCCACCACCGGCTCGACGCAGCAGACGGCGTGCGCCAAGGGGTCGTACACGAACGAGACCAGGCAGGGCGAGTGCACGCCCTGCGCCGGCGGCACGTACCAGGACATGGGCGGCAAGACGGAGTGCAAGCCGTGCAAGCAAGGCAGCTTCTGCGAGCCGGGCGCGGCGGCGGCGCTGCCGTGCGAGGCTGGCAGCTACTCGAGCAAGACGAATCTTGACTCGGCGGGCGGCTGCGAGGACTGCCCTTCGGGCCACGCTTGCACCACTGGCAGCGCGACTCCCATGGCTTGCCGCGCCGGCACATTCGCATCCGGCTCGCGCAACGCCGAGTGCGAGCCGTGCAAGGCGGGATCCTACCAGAACGCCATCGGTGCTGCCGGCTGCGTCCGGTGCGGGCTTGGCAGCTTCTGCCCGGTCGGCGCGTCGCTCGAGCTGCCTGCGGCGTGCGAGCCGGGTACATACGCCAACGTCACGGACGGCGACGGCATCCCCGACTGCTTCGACTGCCCGGCGGGCTCGTCGTGTCCGGGCGGCGCCGCGCGTCCGACGCAGTGCGCGGCGGGCACGATCGCGCCGACCGAGCGGATGGAGGCGTGCGACAAGTGCGCGGGCGGGACCTACCAGAGCGATACGGGCGCTACGGGCTGCCGCGCGTGCGAGCAGGGCAGCTACTGCGCCGTGGGCGCCGCGGCGCCGCTGCCGTGCGAGGCGGGTTCCTACTCGACTGCGACCAACCTCACCGCCGCGAGCGAGTGCACCGACGCCTCGCCGGGCCACTTCGCCACCACGGGCTCGACGCAGCAGACGGCGTGCGCTCCAGGCAGCATCGCCCCCTCGGCCAACATGCCCGCTTGCGAGCTCTGCCCTATCGGCCACTACGCAGCCTCCGGCACCGCTTGCGAGGAGTGCGAGGCGGACACCTACGCGGCGAGCGAGGGCCTCTCGCAGTGCACTCTCTGCCCCCACCCCCTCAGCTCCAAGAGCGGCGACGTCACTTGCTCCATCTGCAAGGAGGGCTTCTATTTGAAGGGCGCGAGCGCCGGTCCAGACGACGTCTTTGAGAACCCGACCGACCATTGCAAGTCGTGCCCGCTTCACGCCAACTGCAACGCCGGCACCACTCTCGCGTCCCTCGGCGTGGACGCCGGCTACTGGCGCGCCTCCGACGCCACCTCGGAGCTCCACCGCTGTGACTCAGAGACGTGCTCTGGTGGCTCCGGCCAGCCCTCCCGCCGCCTCGCCGACGGAGATGGCGACCTATACTGCGCCGCCGGCCACACCGGCCCGCTCTGCGAGGTCTGCGTCGCGGACTCGGACTACTTTAGCTCTGCCGAGGGGCGCTGCGTCGCCTGCCCCTCGACGGCTCGCTCCGCCGGCATCTTTGTCGGCTTTGTCATCGTCATCGCTGTGCTCGCCGCCGCCTATGCTGGGCTCCGTCGCCTCCCCTTCTCCCGCCGCCTCCGAAGGCGGGCCGCCCGCATCGAGTCCGCGGTCGGCCTGCAGCCCAAGTTCAAGGTCGTCGTCAGTTTCTACCAGGTCGTCAGCATCCTCGGCCTCGTCTACGGCGTCCGCCTCGACGAGCACTTTACCCGCTGGCTCGACGTGCTCAAGCTGTTCAGCCTCGACCTGTTTGGCGTCGCCATCCCCGGCAGCTGCATCGGAGCCATGAGCACGCGGCTGCTTGTCGCGGGCACCTGGCCGTACGCCGCTGTCGCCTTCGTGTCGCTCGCCATTGTGGCGGCGGCGGCGGTCCTCAACAACAAGCAGGCATTCGACCGCCAGCTGCTCGGCCGCCTCCTTTACTGGGCGATCTTCATCTTCTACCTGGTGCTTCCCTCCGTCTCGCGCTCCATCTTCAGCGCGAGGCTGTGCGAGTCCTTTCGCTACGACGACACGACAGGCCAGCGCATCAGCTTCCTGCTCGCCGACCCGTCGCTCACGTGCGACGCCGGCCCTACGTGGGACGACGAGACGAGCGGACTCGCGCCGTACTTTTGGGCCTTCTTCGCCCTCTGGCCCGTCCTCGTGCCGCTCGGCTTCTTGGCGCTGCTGCTCCGCGTCCGCAAGCCCGTGGCTGCGCAGCGCGCAACGCCGCTCTCTCGCGCAACGAGCTTCCTGTGGCGGGACTACTCTGGCCGCTTCCTCTTCTGGGAGGTGCTCGACCTGGTCCGCAAGATCTTCCTCACCTCGATGGTGCTCTTCATCGACCAGGATTACGGCTCCCGCAAGCTGCTGCGCACCGTGGTCGCCGCCATCGTCTCGGCCATGTTTCTCACCTGCCTAGCGCTCGCCCGACCCTACCGGCGCTCCGACGACCTCTGCCTCGCGTGCATCGCCAACCTGCTCCTCACGTGCTGCTTCGCGTCGGGAGTGGTCATCCAGGTCCGCGCCCCTGCTGGCGCTTCCTCGCCTCCCTCTCTCTCCCTCATCCGCGCAACCTCACACAACCCGCTCCCCACCGCCGCAGCTGTGCGACAGCACCGCGTACGAAGACATGTGCTATACCCTCGTTGGCTACACGACTTCTCGCGGCGCCACCACCTTCGTCGTCGTCCTCACCGCGGTCATGCTCGCCATCTCGCTAGCCGTCATCGTTGTATTGGCGGTCAGCGCCTCGAGGGCGAAGACCATGCGGCTCGCCTCTTCGATGCGCGAGCCGATGCGCGACGGCATCACCCTCGCCGACGGCCAGGAGTGGCACCTCTTCCTTAGCCACGTCTGGAGCACGGGGCAGGTTTGCCGCCCCCTTGCCCCGCCACGGCTTTGCATGTGCGGAGAAGGTACCTCTGACCTGCCTTCCTCCCTTGCAGGACGCCGTCGCCGTCATCAAGAACGAGCTGCAGCAGTTCCTGCCCGGCTGCGAGATCTTCCTCGACGTCGACGACCTCAAGAACATCGGAGAGCTGGAGGCGTGCATTCGTCGCTCGCAGGTCGTGCTCTGCTTCCTGTCGCGGGGCTACCTGCGCTCGACGAACTGCCTGCGCGAGGTCCGCGCCGCGCTGGAGATGGGCAAGCCGCTCGTGCTCGTCCACGAGGCAGACCCGGACAAGGGCGGAGGCACGCTCGCCGAGCTGCGATCCGAGTGCCCCGAGGAGCTGCGGGCCGCCATCTTTGACGCCGGCTCTCCGATGGCGGTGTGGCATCGGATCGAGGCCTTCCAGCACGTCTCGCTCAAGGTCATCGCCGAGGCGCTGCTGCTGAAGACGCCAAAGTTCGCGGGCGAGGACGAGCTGCCCCTGTGCATCCCGGGCGAGGTCCGAGCCGTCGACCTCGCCCCTCCCAAGCCGGTGGTTCTCTGGGCCTCGACTTTGAACGCCGGGGCGCGAGATCTCGCCGATGCGGTCGCGGCGGCCGTGGCGGGCGGCGTCTCGATCACCGACGCAACGCCCTCGCGCCTCTCCTCGCTGCCTAGCTCGAGCGACAGCGGCGGCGGCGACGAGGCGACGCACATGCTGCTTTACCTGAACAGGGCGACGTGGGCCGGCGATAGCGGCGATGCGCTCGCAGAGCAGGTGCGCGCCGCGCGCCGCGCCAGGCTGCCGATCGTCATGGCGCACGAGAACGACGCCGCCTGCGGCGGCTGCATCTTTGGGCACTTTTTCGAGGTGACGCCGCGCGACCTGATCGCCGAGGGGCTGTACCACGACCTCGCCGTCGGTTGCCACTCGGGCCCGCACCGGCAGGTGTCGCTCGCCCTCCTCGCACAGGCGCTCGGCGCGACCAAGCAGACCGCCCAGTCGCGCGCGCGCCGCGCCACCGCCCTCGCTCTAGCGATCCGCGACCCCTCTACACAAGCGGAGCCGACAAATGGCGACGACGTTGTGGAAGCGTCAGCGACGCAGGACCGCCAGATCGTCTGAGCGGACGACCTTCACGCTGCACAGCACACGCCACGGACGCGCGCGTCAGAGGGGGCTCAGGGCGCTACTGGTTTGTTGATACAAAGGATGGTGTAAATTTGGTGTCGCATACTTTAAGGGCAGGGCGAACCTCGATATGGTAAAGTAGAGTCCAGAGGCCAGGACCAGCGCTTGCGCTGTGCGCTGCGAAATAAAACTCATCGCGAGAGGGAGAGTGCCTCTGCCAGAGGTAGAGGGTGCGCAGCGTCCTAACTAATCTAAAATCTGAGGTTCTCGGGTCCGAGGGCAGCCTCAACTGGAGTAGGGAAATTTGGATTTTGGTCAAACGCCTGCTGGGGGCAGCTTCGCGGAGGGCCGGCACCCGCCCGAGCGCGAAGGGCCTGCACAGCGCTACCTTGCAATTTGTGTGAGAGTCGAGCGGACATTGAATGCGCCAGCCGCGCCACAACGGCGGGGAGGGAGAGGTCACAGCGAGCCGGTGACGGACACGGCGGACACAGCGGCACCGCGGACGCCGTACGTTTTCTTTTCTATATGGACTCGCGTCGCTAACTCGCTGAGGGCGCTGGTAGGCGAACACAGCGCTTGTCCACGACGGCCGCCGCCAGCTGAGTGAGCTGAACCAGCGAGATGCACGGCTTGCCGGTGGGGAAGAGCGCGTCCACCTCGGCCATCCCCCCCGACGCGTCTTCGAAGCGGGTGTAGAGGAAGCTGGCGCACACGGCAGTGGCACCTCCCGCCGCCGTCGCGGTCAGACGGAGCATCCCTCCCGGGACGGTGGTGTTTGCCGGGTAGGGCGGCGCCGCCGGCCAGCCGAGGCCGAGCAGGGCGCTCAGGCCGTCGAGGTTTGTGTCGTGGCCGACGTACAGGCTCGCGCCGCCGCCTTGCGGGCTCGCGCCGCCGGCGCCGCTCGCGAGGTCTCTCAGCACGTGCGCGAGCAGGTTGGACTCGCCTCGCCGCTCGATCGAGAGGCCGCGGTCGGCGATGGCGCGGTAGTAGACGTGCAGCTCGAGCATCTCGTACAGCTGCGGCGGGGCCACGCGGCCGTACGCCATCGGAAGGCCGGCGCCAAACTGCAGCAGCATCGCCTCGATCCACGAGCTCGCCACGAACGAGCCGCCCAGCCAGCCGACGGCGCCGCCCGCCACCACGTCCGGGATGGACTGCAGGGGCGGCGCGACCCCGCGCCCGAGCAGCGCCTGCAGCGCCGCCAGCCGCCCCTCATACCGCGCCGGCGGAGGCACGGCTTTGAGCCGCGCGCGCACCGCCCGCTCCTTTGCGGCGGCGGTGAGTTGCGGGCACCAGGGCGGGTCAAAGACGGCGGCGTCGCCCACGCGCGCAATGCTCGGCAGGCCAAGGCCCGCGAGGAGGTCCTCGGCCGTGGTGTTGTCGCGGGTCGAGCCCGCGTCGTAGGTCACCTTGAGGCGTCCCGGCGCAGGCCCCATCCGTCCGAGGATCTCGCCGCGCAGCGAGCGGCCTTGCCCCTGGATGATGCGGCGGCCGCGCGCGGTGCACAGCGTCGGCGCGACGCCCCAATCCGGCAGGTCGCCGCCGTCGGAGTAGTTGGCGAGGTACGCGGGCCGCTGGCCGCCGTAAAGGTCGGGCAGGTACGTCGACCTCGCGCAGTGGCGCATGATGTAGACGGTGGAGGAGGAGGGCGGGGATGCGGCTGCGATCAGGAGCAGGACGAGCACCATATCGCGAGGCGTTTGTCCGTGTGGGCTGGTGCGTTGCGGCGGTGAGACGAAGGCGGCCGTGACGCCCGCCGAGTGCGCTTCTTGCTTTTCTGCGTTTCCCCCCCCAAATCCGCGTTTTCCGGAGCGGCGCGGCCCCAGTTTCCGGAGGGCTGGGGCCCCCGGCGCTCCAGCCTTCCGGAGCGCCCTCGTGGCGCCGTCTGCCGCCCGAGACCGCGTCGCCGAAGATAAGATTCTTCAATTTTCTCGCGGCGCGGCCGTAGCGGCCCGAAACGGCGCGCGTGCGCGGCGGGGTGTGGGTATACTAGTAAGGCCAAGGGGTGTCTGGGACTGGGTGACATGACATATGGTTGTGTATTGCATGTCGATATAAGAACTCACTCACACACGTGCCACGTCAGCAAGGCCGCGGTTGTCACGGAACCTTGAAGACGGTCCCTCGCGGCAGCTCGCTATGGCTCGGCAGCATGGGTGACCCGCCGGCGTCGAGACGCGTTTCGTAGTGGCGCGCGACGTAGCCGATGGGCCAGTTGTGGTAGCCGAGCAGGCGCAAGCCGACGTCCTGCAAAAAGTTGCCCGAGCTGGGCGGTGGGAAGGAGGCGCGCTCCGCGGAGCCCGTCACGTCGTAGCAGTAGCAGAGCGGCAGGGCGAAGTTGGTCGACGGCACGATGTCGTCCGAGTTGAGAAAGTGCTCGGCAAAGTCGGCATCGCGCCCAAAGAGGCGCGCTCCCGACGTGCGTCGCCCATCGTCCCACGGCGCGCCCACCTCGTCCGCGCGCGCGCAGAACGGGTCGCAAAGTGTCAGCCGGGTGGTCGCACGCTCCGGGCCCGCTGCTGCAACGTAAGCCGCGATGCACTCGTTGCCCGCAAACCCGCCCGCCGAGGTCGCGCTCACGTGCAGCGAGCGCAAGCCCTTGCGTTGGGCGAGCGCCTGGCCGAGCTTGCGGCCGAGCGCCTGGCCGGTGTACGAGATGCGCTCCGCCGTTGCCGCGTCGAGCCACCGCCTCCACACGAAGACGTGCACAAAGCGGTCGAGGCCCGCCGCCTTGTCCTGCGCGATGATGCGCGCCTGCAGGTCGGCGTCCTCTCGATCGGGCCCGCCGCGGCCGTGAAAGTGCAGGTAGACGTGCTGCTCCGTGAACTCGGGTAGCACAGCCGCGCTGAGGTCAGCAGGATCCGCCCGGTAATCGGCCTCAGTGAAGGCACAGCCGGGCTGCCGGCAGCGGAGATGTCTCCGGAGAGGGTTTGCTGACAAACCTGGAGTCCGGAGCAGCGCCGGCAAGAAGGCGGCAGACAGCAGTGCGAGCATATGCACAACGCGGCCAGCTGTGTTTGAGGCAGTTTTGCTCGACTCGCACGTTTGCTCCAGCGGGTTCGGGCTCTCGGCTGATATGGGGAGCGTGCCGTGAGTCGTCCGAGGCCTCAGTTCGCATCTTGTGGCACCGTTGTCCCCAAACTCGCATCTTGTGAGCTTGCTAGAGGAAGTAACACACCCACCTACCTCGCACCGCTCCAAGCGCTGCGAGTGCCAGCCACCGCGCTGCGCGCCGCTTTCCTAAAACGCGCCCCTCACGCGGAGATCCCGGGCACGCTCAGGAGCGGGCCGCTTGGCACCAGCGCCGCCGGGAGGAGCGGCGCGTTGTGCAGCGCCACCAGCGTCGACCAGACGCCGGGCACGACGTGCAGCCCCCACGGGTGCCACCGCTCGTACAGCCGCTTGTCGAAGTTGGTGACGACAAAGGCGCCGAGGGTGAGGGCGAAGCAGCCGCTGTTTGCGGCGAGGAGCGCCGCGTCGGGGCTGCGCAGCGTCTGCGCCGCCCCGTACAGGAAGAGCAGCTTGGCGCTCAGCCCCTCACCCTGCGCCAGCAGCCCGGGTCGCTCGTAGTTCCAGTGGTAGAGCAGCGAGAGCGAGAGCACGGCGCTCTGTATTGCGACCAGCTCCGGCAGCGGCGCGGCGCGGGTCGCCGCGACGAGGATGCCAGGCACAAAAGCCACCTATCACAGTTGCTGTCCTGGATGAGGTGCCTCCGTGCTATCGCCCGCCGTGCTCTACCTACCTCCGTGCTATCGTCCGCCAAAATGATGCGTCCGGTGGCCATCTCTCGGCGACGAGACTCCACCGGTCCGCCTGTGGGTGTGGCGCTGCGAGCTGGGCGTTGCCCATCTATCTCTTGGCGACATGGGTCCACAGCTGCGGGTCGCTCCAGCTGCGCCGCTCGCCCGGCTTGAGGCCTCGGCGCACCTGCGCGGCGTGGGAGCGATCCGATCAGCGGGCCATAGTGAGACCGAAGCAAGTAGCAGAGGCGAACCTGCCCTGTGCCGGGCGTCGTCACGAGGGATACGAGCCTATCGCAGGAGCACGGATGTGAATCTTGTGCAATGGTGTTTCGATGTGTGACCCACACACCTCTCCCAAGCAGGCACGTCAGCCTTCCACTCTGGCGCAGGGACGTCGCGCTTTGGCGTATTGGATGCCATCGTGGCGCTGTGGCCTGCCAGGCTTGGCCGCCTGGAGAAAGAGCGAGCGAAGAGCATGGGATGCGGCCGCCGGGATGCGGACAAAAGGAAACAAAAATCGAATGCGCGCGAAGGCAATCCCTCCCCTCCCTCCTTTGGGCCGTCTGTTTTCTTTCTTTTTACATCCAAGCCCAGCGTGACGTGCGAGCGCTCACCCGTAACACCGCACCTTCTCCGGCGCGTTCTTCGCCGCGTTTTGGCCGCCCTTCTGCAGGTAGCGCTGGTGGTAGTTCTCTGCGGGGTAGAAGACCCGCGCCGGCAGCATCTCCGTCACCACCGGCGCAGACTGTTTCGCCTGCTCGAGCTCGAGCGCCCGCCTCGCCGCCTCGGCCTGCTCGGGCGTGTGCGAGTAGATGCCGTGGCGGTACTGCGTGCCGCGGTCGTTGCCGACGCGGTTGCGCGCCGTCGGGTCGACCGTCGAGAGGAGCTTGGCGCAGAGGCTCTCGTAGCTGCACTCGGACGGGTCAAAGAGCAGCTGCAGCGCCTCGGTGTGGCCCGTCGTGCCAGAGCACACTTGCTCGTAGGTGGGCGCCGGAACGCCGCCCTGCGTGTAGCCAACGCAGGTCGCGACGACGCCCGGGATGCGCTGGAAGTGCAGCTCGGTGCCCCAGAAGCAGCCTCCCGCAAACGTCGCCACCTCAAAGCCGTCCGGCGACTGGGTCGGCACCTCGCCCGCCGCGGCCCAGGCGCCCGCCTCCTTGGCGAGAGAGCCGACGTCTCGGCCGTCGAGGGCCGCGTAGTCGATCTTACCGATCAGGCCCATCCCTTTGGCGAGCGAGACGCACGCAAAGCCAAAGAAGAAGACGTCGAGCGCCAGCGGGGCGAGAGCCTCGCTCGGCCCGTCGGAGAGGAGGCGTGGCACCTTCTCCGACAGCCCGTACACCGCCGTCGCACCGAGAGCGGTGTACAGCACCGTGGGAATGGACGGTAGGGAAGGTCCCGCCTCCTCCTCCAGCATTGCGACCTGCAGCTGCCGCCGGCGTGCCAACGTGTGCGGCTGCGGCCAGCGCGACGATTCTGGTGTTAGCGTTCGAGCGCGGGCGGCGAAGCCGGCGGCGGCGACGACAACGGCGAGCATATATACATATATGCGCCGGGCGTGCGATCCGTGCACGGGTGGGAGCCAAGATCGCACTGTGTATGCCGGCTCAGAAAAAGAAACACCGGTTTTCTTTATTATTTAATCCCTGTGTGTGGACTGTGCGCGGCGTGTCCGTGTGCCGGCCTTCCCTCGATAAATTTCTTTTATTTTCTTTGTTTCGAGTATCGAGACCTGCGGAATGCTCGCGGGTGTGGGCCCCTTAGAGCTGGAAGATATGACGTGTGTTTGGCTGCGGGAGACATGGCCGCCGATGCAGCTCGCACTCGCTCGGCGGGCCTCCGTCCCACAGCCGCCCGGGCGTGCCACGGGTCTGCCTGGCGCTGCGCTGCTCGCACGCTGCACTGCACAAAGCTGCGACAACAAGGGGAGGCTCCTGAGCTTGAGCGTTGAGCAGTGCAGCTGCGGGCGCTCGTGGGCGGCTGTGCAGTGGTGAGAGTGCCTGATTGGAGGCGAGCTGGTGCTGCGCCAGGGTGCGCAGCATGCGCTCTTGCTCTGTGCTGAGGCATGCTGGCTGGCGCCCAACACAATGCCCTGGATGCATTGCTCCACGCCGTGCTGGCTGGTGCAGTACTGCCAGTGCGCGCAGGGTGCGCGTCGCCGCGCGTGGCACGGGTGGCTCGAGAGGCGCGGCTGTCGTTCAACCCCGCGGCGCATGTGCGCCGCGGAAGCTGCTCGACAGGCTGCGGGCATCGCTGCGGCAGAAAGCGCCCGCCCTCTGCTTTGCTTTCGCCCGCGTTTTACGACAACTTTCGGTTTATCATAGCCGCCGAACTTTACCTCGCTGTTTCTTTATAGGCGTCTCGCAGCTGCGTATTCTCGTATTATCTTCGAGTAGTTGCGTGGGGGCGGTATGTATTCTCGTATAAGTAGTTAGTGTCGTGTCCACTAGCTCCGAGTAGAGGGTGCGTTCTGCAGTTAAGGGGAAACCCGGTACACGGAACCATCCCTCGGAGACCCGTGTTATGGCCCTGCGAACGCGCACCCCCGGGGCTAGGGCTCTCTAGCCCGTAACCCGATGCCAATCATCCGGCCCGCTGGGTGCGCTTCTTAGCTCCCCGGCCCTGGATGTGCGGTTGATGACTGCACTCCAAGTGCTCCAAGAGACAACTAGCTACTAGGAGGCACAGAGGTTTGTTTTGTGACAACTAACAACTTAAAATTCAAAATCTTAAATCGTTATTGATATGGCGCAAAAACCGCATCACGTTGTCCCGCGGTCTATAGTGTGCACGTTGTTGGGTCTCTCCCCCCATGCTTTGAGGCCACGCGGGGCACGCGCACCCCTCTGTGGGAGACTACGGCTCTGCTGTAGCCTCTCGGTGCGTCAGTTTGCTCGGAACCATGCACTCGAGATCCGATGGTCACCATGGCTCCGAGCAGACCTGGCGAGGCTACCCGCGCCCGCGTCCCTGGCGCGGCACGCCGCCGCTCCTCCGCCCTAGCACTTCCCATCAGCGGGCGGCGGCGCGCGCGACGAACACGCCGCACGCGAAGCCGCACGCGGCCGCCGCCGCGAGGAGCGGCGCTCGCAGCGCGGCCCCTCCCTTGTCCGAGGGCGGGGGCCCCGAGGCGGCGAGCGGCGGCGGCAGCGCGCGCGGGAGCGGCGTGTGGCGGAAGTGCGCGCGTCCGGCGCTGTAGTCTGCGGCGACGTGGCCCCCGCCGAGCAGGAGGTACTTGTAGATGAGCAGCCCCTCCACGCCCATCGGGCCGCGAGAGTGGATCCGGTTGGTCGAGACGCCAACCTCGGCCCCAAAGCCGTACCGCTGCCCGTCGGCGAACCGAGTCGACGCCTGGCGCGCCGCCGCACGCAGCCTCAAGAGCGTCCCGGGGGGGGGGGGGGGGGGGGGGGGGGGGGGGGAGGTGCGCGGAGGTCTCGCACCCTCCGCCGCAAAGGCGGGCGGGAAGCACCTCGCTCGCTCTGACGACTCCGCCCGCCGGCAGCCCCGCAGCGGCGAGAGCCTCGCTCGACCTCGTGTCGCACTTGAGGGTGACGCCTGCGGGTGGCCAGCCGCGGGGGCAAGTCGCTCTTTGGCTTCGGCGTCGGCAGAGGTGCGGGAGGGGTGTGTGAGGGGGGTGTGAGAGGGGTGTGTGAGAGGTGTGAGAGAGGTGTGAGAGAGAGGGGTGTGAGAGAGGTGCGAGAGAGGGGTGAGAGAGAGGTGTGAGAGAGAGGGGTGAGAGAGAGGTGCGAGAGAGGCGTGAGAGAGGCGTGCGAGGGGCGTGAGGGGTGTGTGCGCCGCCCCCGCCGCCGCCTCGCGCCTGCGGCGATCAGCTCCTGCGCCACCCCCCTCCACGTGGGCGAGGAGAGGAGCGAGGCGTGCAGCAGCAGCGTCTCTGCCGCGTTGCACGCGACGGGGTAGTCCGTCTTGGCGTCGAGCACGACGCGCCGCGCAGTCGCCTGTGCCAACGGCTCGGAGAAGGGTGCGGGAAGGGTGCGGGAAGGGTGCGGGAAGGGTGCGGGAAGGGTGCGGGAAGGGTGCGGGAAGGGTGCGGGAAGGTCCGAAGAGGGTGCCCGAGAGAGCATGTGCAGGCGGCGCCTCGTCTGCCGGTGGCGCCGCCCTCGAGGTGTCTAGGAGCGTGTCCAGGGGGTGTCTAGGAGGTGTCTAGAGGAGGTGTCTCGGAAGTGTCCAGGAGGTGTCTCGGAAGTGTCTGGAGCGGAGCCTCATCTGCGGTAGCGTCGAGGTAGACGGCGCAGATGCCGTCGGCGTGGCCGAGGACCGGGATCCTATCAAGTACTCATCGCTCGTTGTGAGTGAAGCATCACCTCCCTCTCCCCCCCACCTCCCCCACCCACTAGCTCCTCGTGTTGTTGATGATGTGTGACACGAGAGCGTTCGAGCCGCGAGGCACGATGAGGTCGACCTTGCCGTGCATCCCGAGCAGCGCAGAGACCTCGTCGCGCGAGGCGACGAGCTGCACCGCCGCGCTCGGCACCGCGCCTCCGCCGTCCGCCTCGGCGGAGCGACCCGACTCGGCCTCGGCAGCGGCCAGGCCGGCTTGGATGGCGGACACTATCGCGGCGTTGGTGTGGGCCGCCTCCTTGCCGCCCTTGAGGATGAGCGCGTTCGCCGACTTGATCGCGAGCGCCGAGATCTGGACCGCCGCGTCCGGGCGCGACTCGAAGATGACGGCCACCACGCCGATCGGGCACGCCACCCGGTAGAGGTCGAGGCCGTCGTCGAGCCGCGTCGCGAGTTGCACCGCACCGACCGGGTCGGCGACGGCGCGCACCTCGTCGAGCTTCGCAAGCATCGCGTCAAACTTCTTGCCGCGCACCTCCAGCCGGCGCAGCAGCGGCGCGTCTAGCTGCGCCTTTGTGGCCGCCGCGATGTCGAGCGCGTTCGCGGCCTCGATGACGGCGCGCTGGTTCTCGAGCTGCTTTCGGACGGCAGCGAGCGCCGTGTCACGCGCCGCCGCGTCGAGCCCACCCATGGTCAGGGCGGCGCGCCGCGCGTCCGACGCGACCGCGTCGAGTCGCGAGCCTTGGTTGCTAGAGCTCATTCAGCCGCAAGCGAAGAGCTGGCAAAGAGTGACTCCAAAAAAATAGTTTGGTTTGCCTGCGAACGCGCACCCCCTGGGCTAGGGCTCTCCTGCCCGTAACCCGATGCCAATCATCCGGCCCGCTGGGTGCGCTTCTGAGCTCCCTGGCCCTGGATGTGCGGTTAATGACTGCACTCCAAGTGCTCCAAGTGACAAGTGTGCCGCGCAGCTATGTTTAGGCTATGAACAGGAACGAGTCCGCGCTGCGCTCGGCTCAGATGGCGGAAAAAGAATTCTTTTTGAGTGCCCTGTACTACATGTGTTTACACCCACGGCGCCCCGCTCGAGGCGGAGGCGGTGCCAACGGGAACGGGAAGCGGCGTCGACGGCGTCTGCGAGGGAAGGTTAGGCTTGGCGTGGAAGCGCGAAAACAGAAAGTCGATCTCGAACGGACCGGGGACCTGAGTGGGAGGAGAAGCCGGCGTGAGTGAGCTCTTCTCCCGCCGCACAGGCCGCCTTCTCCGGACCGGCGTGGGGGCAGGGGACGGCACCTCGTAGAATGAGGCCTGGCCCTCGATTGCGCCCTCGCCCATCGCGGACGTGGTGAACTCGCCGTCGTCGGGGTAGACGTCAGTCTTGCCGTTTCTCGGCTCCGGGGAGGAGAAGGACTGGCCAAAGATGCCTACAGGAGCTCGCGCGAGCGTTCGACTCCGCGCGGGACGGCAGAGGCCGCGCTGTCAGCAAGTAGTCGCCATGAGGCAGATTCCGCTGCACATAGTCGCCGCGCAGCGTGAAGCTGACATCTAGGCGGTGCTCGGGGCCCTTGCGTGCCTGAGTCGGCGCGCCGGCGACCTCGACGGTCAGATTGCCGGCGGTGAAGGACGCGCGCGACATGTCGACCTTGATCATGAGCTGCTCGCAGCCCTTCTGCCCGCCCTTACCCAGCTTAAAGCGGTGTCCGCCGCAGGTCCCGGTCACCACGTCCCATCCCCAGTTATTCTCCCCCAGACTCGACGCCCAAAAGGAGACGTTGGCCCACTTGCGCTTGGAGCCACCCACGAGGGCCACCAGGTGCATCTCGGTCACAAAGCTCCCGTGCACGATGAGCGGCGCACTGCCGTCCAGCTTCCGGTCGAGCGGGAAGGTCGCATTCTCCGTCTTGAGATTGACGGCGAGGCCGGGCGCCGAGAAGAAGGTGTAGATTTGGCCGTGCCGGCCCCTGAAATCGGCGCGTCCGCCGTGCGCAAAATGCAGATGCGGGTCCTGTTCGACGCCAACGAAGGCGTCGACGGAACTGACGTTCACCGCAGCGACCGTGAAGCCTGCAGCTCCTCCGGTAATGCCTGGGTAGCACATCTCGTCGTCAATCTCTACGTCTGCGCTGCCAGTTCGGGCGCCAACGTAGAAGAGCTGGTGTTCGAGCGCTGTCTTGCTCGAGCCGCTGATAAGTCGCTGATAGGGCGCCTCTGCGCGCGCGACGCTAGAGATCGTGACCAGACACCTTGAGCACTTCTTGTAATCGGTGCAGTCGAGGGGTATGTCCGGTCCCTGATCGGGATTGCCCGCAAGAGTGCCGGCAACGGTGCGGAAGCTGTCGATTGCCACCTGCGGAGGGCGTGCTACAGTGCTGAGCCGTTGACGATACACTATCTAGTGGATGCAAGCGGCCACCGGCAGCTGGCCCAGGGGCAAGTCGTTGGTTAGTCTGATCACGCCGCAGCTGGTCTGGTTGACGCAGTGCTCCGACGCCTCGAGGGCAAAGGAGGCGCCGGAGCCGTCGATTTCCTTGAAGCTCTGATACTCGAGCAGTCCGACAAAGTTCTCGGGCGTCAGTGCTGAAGTCATGGCCTGGATCGAGCCGGCGTAGGCTGGCGTGAGTCCCTCGGCTCGGCCAGTCTATCAGGGAATGCGATTTGGCCCGCCCTCCCCCTCCTGGGCGCGCTAGTATCCTGGAGAAAGACGACCATCTGCGAGTCCTTCAGGAGTTGAGCGTGGACAGGTTCTGCAGGCACGCATGACGTCGCGCTAAGATCGCTTGGATTGTCGTGCCAACAAGCTCTGGGGCGAAACGATAGGTTTTCGAGGCAAACATCCATGTTCACCTATTCGACGATGATGCGCGTGCAGTGCCTCTACGCTGGAGGTGCTGAATCTTCGCTGCGGTCTATCTCGCCGTGTCGCCAATCTCGATTTGATTGGGGTTGCAATCATTCTCCCCCGGGCACATATGGACGACCAGGGCAGCAGAGGCTGAGCAGACGGTCCTCACATTTGCCACGGTCGGGTCATCAGAGAGCAGCAGCGCAGGCGAGTTTGCTGCAGCATACGACATCATGGGGTTCGCCGGCAGGTACAAGGGCTGTGTCATGACGGATCCGGCGGGCGGCCCGTACAAGGGCTGCGTCATGGCGGTACCAGCCCGCGCCTGCGGTTCTGCCTCTGCTCGTACTAGTGCTTGTTCGGCCGTATAATAGTTGCTGACGAATGATGAGTCACGCGGGAAAGAAGAGGCGCGCGGCCACACAGCACGTAGAGCAATAAACTCGAGGGGCCAAAATACGCCGCGAGGAGGGCGGAGTTGCGCCGAGAGGCGGGAGAAGCCGCGAGAGCAAGGGAGGGGGATCGGCAGGCGGCGGCGGCGGGTCAGGGCGGCGTGCATCGCAGAACGAGGCAGAGAAGAGCGACGCGACAGCGAGGATGAAGCGACAGGAGAGAGAACTACGAGAGTGGGACGACCGCGAGGTGGCATGAAAGGTTGCGCTGCTGGAGCACGCTGGGCGTGGTTCTGTTGGCGGTGTCCCATTCCCAGTGGTGGGGGAGTATTGGGTGAGGGAAGGGATGCGCGTCCCTGCGTCGATGTCTCACATCTCACATGCTCACAAGTCAAACTTGGACATGCACATATGCACATGCAGTTGGACATGGATGGACACATGGACAAAATGTCCATGTGTCCAAAACACCAGTCATGCCGATCTCGCGCGGCCGCGCGCGGGGCTCTTCGCGACTCTCTGTCTCTCGCGTCACAACGGCCCGTTGGTTGACAACGCGTCCTCTCGTCGACGTCGTCGTCACGCACTCTGCGCGAGAATTTGTAGTGACAACTCAATTAGAAGCTAACAGTGTGGGGAACAGCAAGCCCGGTCACTTGCTCTTGGCGGCCGTCCTCTTCCGCGCCTTAATCTGTGCCAGCTGCGACGGCGCCAGGCTCGCCGTCTGGCCGCGCGCCTTCGCCTTGACGCCCTTCTTGTTTGCCTCGCCCGCCTTGCCCTTCTTCGACGCGCCGCCCTTTCGCTGCTTGCCGATGCCGCCCTTGGCGCGCGCCTTCGCCTTGGCGCCCGCCGCGATCTTGTGCTGGAGCCGCAGTGCCGCCGCTTGCTTGTTCTTCCAATCCACGCCGCCGCCGCCGCCGCCCCGGCCGCCCTTGGCCGCTCGCTGCGCGGCGCTCGCCGCCGCCGCCGCGCTCTTGCAGCGCTGCACGCGGATGGTTCGTCCTGCGAGCGTCGTCTCGTGCCGCGCGAGCGCAGCCTCGACGCCAACCTTGTCTGCGAAGGTGACGTAGCCGAAGCCCTTGCCCTGCTGCGTCTGCGGGTCGCGGATCAGGCGGACCGCCTCGACGGAGCCGAGGGAAGAGAATGCCTCCCACACGGCCTCCTCCTGCAGGTCGAAGGGGAGGTTGCCGAGGAAGACGCTCCGCTTGTGCGTCGTCGCTCCCGTCGCGCCGACCCCTCCCTCCGCACCCGCCGCGCCGCTCGTCGCGCCGCCCGACGGCGGCGCCGCCCGGTCTACGCGCAGGTGGCGGCCAAAGGCGAGCTGGGCGTTGGTGGCGACGGCCGCCTCGACGGGCGCGGCGTCGGCAAAGACGACGTAGGCGTTGACCGCGTCGCGCACCGCCGTGTTGACCGCCTTCTTGATGACCGCCGCGCGCTGCTCCAGCTTGAGGTTTGCAGACGCGACCGAGCGGATGCGGACCGACTCGACGCGGCCAAAGGCTCCAAAGTGCTTCGCGACCGCCTTGCGCGACGTGTCCGGAGGCAGGTTGCCGACGAAGACGGTCCTCGCCAGCCGATCCGGATCGTCGCCCGCCCGCTCCGCAGCTTCCGCGCCCGCCTCTTCGCTCTTCTTCGGCGCCTTTTGCGCCGCACGCGATGCCGCAGATGGCGGCGCCGGCGCAGGCGCCGGCGCGGCGGCGTTGCGGGCGCGAAGGAGCGCCTTGCTGGCGGCCAATGGGTCTGACTTCACTCCGAGCATCGCGGCAGCCGCGGCTGCCGTCCGCGCCGCCGCCGCCGCCTCTACTGCTGCAGGCGACTTGCTGCGCCGGCGTTTGCGAGATGGTGACGCCGGCTTTGAGGTGTCGCCCGACGTTGAGTTGTCCGCAAAGAGGTTCGCCACGGCCTCGTTGGGGGCGCTGGAGCTGGAGTGCAGGGTCGCCAGGATGGACATGGGGAGTAGCTACGAGGCTGATCCGGGCGTAACGCCAGCACAGCGAGGCGCCCACGTACGAGACGACAGACGAGACAGAGCCGCGTCGACTGCGGCGAATAAGAATTCTTCGAGGCATTCTTTCCGAGAATTCTTTCCGGAGCCGCGGGAAGGCGGGCGGTGGAACCCTGGGACGGGATGCTGAGTGAGGACCTGTGCACGTGCGTGGTGTACAGTGTCGTGTCTGCTAGCTCCGAGTAGAGGGGGCGTTCTGAAGTTAAGGGGAAACCCGGTACACGGAACCAACCCTCGGAGACCCGTGTTTACTTTAAGGCCCTTTCCCTGCGAACGCGCACCCCCGGGGCTAGGGCTCTCCTGCCCGTAACCCGATCCCGATCATCCGGCCCGCTGGGTGCGCTTCTGAGCTCCCCGGCCCTGGATGTGAGGTTGATAACTGCACTCCAAGTGCTCCAAGTGCAAGCGTCTCTCACAGCACACTGGCACGACAAGGGCGCGGACTGGCGAATAAGAAGTGGCCGCGCGAGCTGAGGGAATAGCAATAGGACCGCCGCAAGGACCGCCGCAAGCGGCGTGGCGTGGGGCGGTTGAGCATCCCTCCGGGGGCCCCTCTGCGCCGGGGAGGCGTTGTTGGAGGCTAGGACGCAAGCGTCCGTCGCCTTTTTCAAACTCGGGCCCACTCCGCTACGCTCCGACCCGAATTTGGAGGGCCATGAAGTTTAAGGTGTTGCTGCGCAAAAGGGGCGGGGCGCGGGCGCGCGCGGCAGGCCGAGAGCTCTTTTTGGAGATCAGACCCCTTTCGATGGTTCATGCTTTCTATCTATGTCTATCTACGAGGGCAGCGGTGCATTCCAACCCGTCCGTCCGCTCCCTCCCGCCGCTTTCCCTTCCGCCCTCCGCCCTCGCCCTCCGCCCTTGCCCTGGCCGCCTGGCCGGCCTGGGGTCGAGGCCTGGGGGCATCTCTTCATCATCACACGCCAAGAGGGAGGGAAGTGGACGGGGCACACAGACCCTCCCACCATTTTGCCGCATATTGCGCAATGAACCGACCGCGAACGTCCGGCTCCGTTCGCACTCCGCAACGCGCCGCGTCTTCCGCGCGACGATGGAGACCGAAAAGCAGGTTCTGCTCTCGCCCTCCTCCGCCCTCGAGCCTGTTGGCCCTGCCAAGACGCGCTCGTGATCCCTTCGAACCGCAGGAATCCTGTGTGCGGCGAGTTCGATGTGCCCACGACATAGGTGGCCGGCCCCATGAGAGCCCTGCGGCCTCCAGCCATCAGCAACCCCCGCCATGCTTTCGTCCGCAGCCTTTTTCTGCCACCTCGCGAACATGGTCATCTTCTTTTTTCTGATGGTGGATGTCGTGCCTTACTCGTACATCTCGGACCCGAACAGACAATTACACGGAATGTTGTCGAAGGGGTTCCTCGTGCTCTGCCTTCTCTCTCCGGTGCTCGCACTGGTCGTCTTCTGCAACAGGAGAAGCCCGACGCCCCTCTCCAAGGCTGCAACTGCCCTCGCGTTTGTGTTCATCGGCGCGTTCGTCGTCGCCTTACTCTATTTTTTCGGCATTTACGACTTGTGGTGGGGTGCCTCCTGCTTCGTGATGCACAGCGAGGGGTTGGGTGGCCTCAACATCCGCCCCGTGAGCTCTGGCTGCGCGAACTGGAGCAACTGCGGCGACCACACTTGCTGCCCATCAAAAGGTTACCTGGACACCAGTGGGGTCAGAGTTGGCGCGATCGCTTGCTGAGTTGTGGCCGCCTCGATGCTGTCGGCTGAGCAGCCCGCTGCCTCTCGCTCGACGCGTAACGCCCGCCGCGGGCTCTCTTCCTGAGGTTGGGGAAACTTACGTTACCTTACCATCTCTTCCTCACACCTCTCCTGCTAGAAGCACTTGTTTGTGCAGTTCCTCGCCGCGCATGGCGGCGATTGCGCGCATCTGCAGGGCACGGCACGGAATCGCGATCTCACGAGCCTGAGGGCACTGGTCCGGCGCGTGGTTGGTGACTCATGCTTCGCTCCCGTCGCGGACGACGTGCACAGCTGGTTGCACAATTACACGGGTGAGTACGACGCGGAACAGGTGCTGCCACGGCTGATGCAGGCGCTAGAGTGCCAACAGCTGAGGCGCGGCGACGACGTGTTCGTCACAACCGCACCCAATCGCCCTCTCATCAACGCCGACTTGGTGTCGCGGGCGCCCCTGGTCTGGGTGCTGGCGGGGCGTGTCGACTTGATCTCGAGCGCCAACAGCTGGCGCAGGAACATGAGCCAGCACGTTCCCGAGGTTGCTGGCGCAGGTCAAAGGCAGCTAAACCAGCCAGGCTCGGAGGTCCTGCAGATTGCCGAGGTGGAGCATTCCACGGATGTAGCTTGTGCGGGCCCACTCGACAGCTGCTCCCATTTCTTCGGTGCCTTCCAAGTGCCACCCGTGCGAGCACGGGTGGTGTCCGAACGGGCGACGGTGGCAGTGCTATCCTACGCCGCCTTTGCCGAATTGCCGATCGGCGTGCAGAGGATGCTGCAGCATTACACCACGAAGAAGATGTACTCTGCGAACGCGTTTGTAAATACCAGGTGAGATGTACACGCGCTATAAAAGGATAAAGCCGTATGGCGACGGCCCCCGCCGCCCCCCCCCCGCCACCGCCCTGGCCTAGGAGCTCTAGACTCTGCCAGCTGCCCTCCGCTCTCCTCCCTCTCACTCCTCTCGCCGCTCTCACTCCGCTAGAATCTCCTATCAGGGCTACAGACCCTCGAAAGCCTCGATGGTCAGCCGGGTCTGGCTGCGCATGCCCGCTACCTTGTGAGGGTAGAGCGGCTCCGCGCGGACGGCGTTGTTCAGCCGCCAAGTGTCGGCGGCGGCGGCGGCGGCGACGGCGTTCCACGTGGCCGCCAGAGCGAGCAGCGCGCCGGCGGCGGGCGCGACGTCGGAGTACTGCTTGGCGGCGTAGAGGGCGGAGAGGCAGACGAGGGCCGAGCCGGGCACCGCGGCGCCGACCCTCCCCTCTGCGGCCTGCGCGGTGCGGAGCGTGTCCTCGAGGCAGAGGTGGAGGGCGAGCCAGAGGAGCACCTGTGGGGCGGTGTCGTGGACGCGTCGTGGACGTGTCGTGGACGTGTCCTCCTCGAGGAGGCGGTCGAGCGGAGGGCGGCGGCACGGGGTCGTGTGATGTCCCTCGCAAGACTCTCGGGTCTCCTTGGGGTGCTCTCGGGTCCTCTGGGGTGGTGTCGGGGGGCCTCGCACCGGGTCGTTGAAGTGGCCCTCGTTGAGCCGTCCCGTGGAGGAAGAGTAGACGAGACACGACGCCTGCGCGCGACGGGCGGCGGAGAGGGGCCGCTCGGCCAGCGTGCCGCCGGGGCGGCGAGCCTCAGCGAGCGGTGTGAGGCGACCAGCGCGTGCAGCGGCGCGATGGCGGCCGCCCGCGCGAGGGAGAGTGAGTCTGCGGCGGAACAGGGTGCGGGCGGGGCGAGGTGAGGTGTGCGGGGCAGAGGCGAGGGGCCGAGCCGGGTGTTGGGAGGGAGCGGAGGGAGCTGAGGCACGCGTTGGGGCGGAGGCGGAAAAGGGAGGGGAGGCAGAGAGGAGGAGAGGCGGAGAGGCGGAGAGAGGTGGGGAGGAGGCGGAGGAGGCGGAGGAGGCGAGAGAGAGGAGGTGCGGGCGCCTTCAGAGGGCGCCCAAGAGGGCGTGATGGCGGCGGCGGCGGCTGCGGCTTGCCGGGCTCGCGACTCAAAGTAGAGCCGGAGTCGCGCCTGTAGCATCTCCGCCTGCAGAGGGGCGGCGCTGCGGCGGTCCGGTGCGAGTGTCGTGGGGAGGGGCGCGAGGTTGGCTGCAATTCTGCCGGCATCGTGCGGTCGACGGAGAGGCCGCGCGCCTGTCCGTTGCGAGGCGGCGTGTGAGGCGTGGGCGGAGAGAGAGCGCGCGCTGAAACACACATACACACACACACACACACACACACAGGGAGAGAGAGAGAGAGAGAGAGAGAGAGAGAGAGAGAGAGAGAGAGAGAGAGAGAGAGAGAGAGAGAGAGAGAGGAACGGCAGGGCGGAAGAGGGTCGCCACCTCACACTCTGCCCGCAGCGCCGTCTTCTTCATCGGCTTGCCGCCGCCGCCGTCCGGCCGGAGGGCAGCCTCGAGCGCCTCGTCCTCGGCCGCCGTCGCCGTGACGCGCTCCTCTGGCGCCGAGTCGTCGAGCGAGCTGAAGACGCGCGAGCGCAGGCTTATCGCGAGGAAGACCCCGCCCGCCGCCGGCGCCGGGAGAGGGCCGAGCGGCGAGGCGTAGCCCGCTGAGTCGAGGACGCCAAAGGCGAACGTTAGCGCGATCAGCTGCATCAGCACCGCGAAGAAGTACCGCCCCAGAGCGCCGAGGTCCAGCTGCTGCCCCGCGTCGTCGGCCGCGGCGAGCGCCATGCAGCAGGGTGAGGAGCGGCCGGCGGAAGCACGCGCATGCCTCGACGGGAGGGCAACGTCGACGCCGCGCGGGACGGCGACGAGCCGCCGCGTGGCCAGGGGTAGGGGCTGCGTGGGGATCGCAGATTGCAGCCCGGAGGCGAGGGCGGTGCACGCGAGAAGCAACGCCACTTTCATTGGGGGCCGCAGAAGGAAAGAAATTTTCTAGCGGCTCTTCCCGCTAATTTTTTCTTTCGTAATGAACGATCCGAGAGGTGCGGCGTCGGTGCGCATGCGGCTCGGCTTGGCTTTGCTGTGCTGCGCGCTCGCTGAGCGCGCCTGCGGTCTGGCGTCGCTGCAGCCGCCGCGGCTGAGCCGCCGCGCGCGCCGTGCCGCCGCGCCGCTGCTCCGCGAGGTCAACGTCGCGGACCTGCCGCTGCGGCCGCCGATGGCGCCGGCGACGCTCGTGGAGCATGAGCCGGAGGCGGCGGCGGCGGCGGCGGCGGTGGGGCCGGCGGTGATTGAGGAGGGCGACGACGACGAGGAGGAGGCCGGCTTCGAGGAGGCGAGCGTGGTCGTGCTCGACGAGACGGAGGACGAGCGGAGAGCGAGAGTCAAGGCTGAGATGGACGCGGCGGTCATCGGCGACGCCAACTCCAAGGTTGTGATGGAGCGGCTCAAGGGGCAGGAGGACGACGACGGCGGCCTGGCGGCCCTGCTCGGCTCCTTCCTCGTCTTCCTCGACCCGACCGGGACCGTGCGGCGGCGGCTGTGGACGCGCGCCGACTTCATGCACATCCACGCGGTGAGCGGGGCGTACTTTCTGTTCCTCGGGATCCCGTGGCTGGTCTACTCGCACGTGACCAACGCGCTCGACACCTCCGTCCCGATGGCCACCTCGGGCCCCTTCCTCACCTCTCTCCTCGTGGCCGGCCTGGTGAATGCGCTGTCTGCGGTGCCTATGTCAAAGTTCAACTCGAACAAGATGCTCGACATGCGCGACCTAAAGGCGAACGGGTTCACGTTCGGCGGGACCGGCCTGACCACCATGTGCCTCTACATCGCCTGGTGGTTCAGCGGCGACTACCCCGACTTCCTGCGCCCCTTCGATATTCCTATCTTCCTGCGCCCGCCGACAGATGCGGACAGAACCCCCCCCCCCCCCCGACCGAATCCGCAGCGCCGTTTCTGCACTCCGTTGCACCGCCCGCGGCTCTAGCCGCCGCGCCCGGCCGCCCCTGCACTCGCACGGTCCTCCGGTCCCACCCCGCTCTCCTCCTCTCCCAGGGGCTGGGCCGCCGTGTGTGCGGGCTGTGAAGAGCGTCTCTTCACACCTCTAGCTGTGAACAGGTTCTGGGCCCTCGTGTGCGCGGGCACGACGGCAAACTGGGAGGTCGCCCCTCGCCCCCACCCCCTCACCCTCACCCTCACCCTCACAATTCGCAGCCGCCCTGACCCCGCCCCCGCCCCCTGCCGCCCTGCCCCTGCAGGTGATGCTGCAGCAGAACTTCCAGGCTAACGAGCGGAGGAGGGTCAAGGTCCCCGAGAAGGAGATGCGCCAAAAGGCCATCCTCTACCGGCTCGCCTCGTGGCCGAACCTGACGCGCCCTCCTCCCCCCCCCTCGCCGCGGCCTGGCTGGCGGCGCAGTCCCGCCTGACTCCCTCCAACACACGTGTCGCCTAGGCAGCTCTCCTTCATGTACTCGATCCCGTTCGGGGGCGCCGCCTCGCTGGGGCAGGGCCCTGTGCTGCGTGCGTTTCTTTCCCCCCGACGTGTGTTTCTTTTTGTCTAGGCGCCGCCTGGCTGCAGCAGTGCACGGCACAGTGGCCGATGCAGAGCACGCCCATGTACCACTACGGCATCGCCTCGGCGATGGGGTACGCGCTCTCGATGTTTTCAGAGACGCTGCGCGACCGCAAGCTCGTCACGCTCGAGCAGGACTTGCTCGTCCTCATCGTCGGCTTCACCTTCCCGATGGTGTCGGTGCTGCTCGACGGGCTCACGTACGGATCGGCAGTCACGATCAGCCCGCCAGAGTACTGGGCCCTGTTTGGCTTTGGCCACCTCGGGTGAGCTATCTGCTGAGATACCTTCTTGCGACTCTATCTGATGGCGAGTTTTGGGGCTCACGTCGTGTGGGGCATAGCTCTATGGTGTGCGTCTCTGCGCGGGCCTCGCTGGCGCTCTCTCTAGATACAAACGCCGCCATGTGTGATGTGTCTTACCTTTTCGGGCAAACCAATAACCATCGAGCTGCATTGTCGATTTTTACTTGACGGGCGCATGGAGGCATCACATCTCCATGCGCCCGTCAAGTCGGCCTCCCCACAGGACCCTCAAAAGAAAATAGCTTTCCGGCTCGAAAAGGGACGCACGAGGCAAATCTGATGTTGGAGAGTTCCAATAGGAGCGAGGCCTCTTCCGTTGGGGGACCGAGTGAATAGGAAACGAGAATTTCCCATTGTGTCCCCCTTCGTGCGCGAGCGTGACACTGCACTTGGCGCCGAGCGGCCGCGGCTCAGACCTTGTGCAGGCCTACCCTCATATTGGTCACGCCGGTCCGGACCGATGGCGCTCGGTGTGGAGCAAGCAAGACCCCCCCCCACCCCCCATCGGCGCGCGCCCGACCTTTGAACGACCGCCAGGAGCACCAAGAGGACTCCTCATGGCTGCTTCCAAGTGGGCTTCGACCGGCCTCGGCTGGGGGGGCGGGTTGTCCCGGTTGCGGACGCCTTCTGCAGCCCCCTGGGCCCGTGACAGCACCCCAAAACTGCCCCCTCGGCGGCATACAGCACTGCCAGCCAGCCTCTTCCTCCTCCTCAAGGGCTGTACTATGGCCATATTGCGCCGCCTCCTACTGGCAGCCGGGCGGGCGCGCGCCGCGGGCGCCTCGGGGTGGCAACAGCGGATCGGGGCACACCTCAAATGACGTGTGACTTCTGGGGTTTGGCGATGCCGCCTACTACCAGAGCAACTAGATAGAGGCCGACGATTGGCGGTGGGGCTCCTCTCAGGGGACAGGGCTCCTCGGCACAAGGCGCGCCCCGGGGGCGATACTGACTTGGACTTGCGACACTGCATGCAATGTAAATGACTCATGAAGTCGCAGGTGGTTAAGCTACCAAAAAGGGGATAGCCCAGGCTGGTAAAGTTGCCTTTTGAAAACGAATAAGAAAACAGAAAGGAGAAACCCCCAGCCGCCTCGCGTTGACGTCCCCACGTCTGGGGGGGCGACCCCCCCATCTTCGTGCGTTGAGAGGCATCACTGAGGTCTGAGCGCGCCCCGCGCCGCCCTCTCTCTTTCTGGCCGCGTCCCTCCCCTGTCCTCTCGACTGCATTCCTCTTTTACATACATAAATATAACCAAATTATCAAAAAATACCTCGGTCCTCGGACCTCGCACGACCGTCGACCCGCGCCACCCCCGCACCCGGCCCCGCTGCACACACGGGGCACCCCGCACGCCGCACCCCGCCCCCACAGCACCCGGCCGCCACCGCGCACGCCCCCGGGCCCTTACTGGGAGTCTCTCTACATGTATGCTTCTCCTCAGTATGCAAAATAACGTAAGGAAATCTCATTGTTTGTACACTAAGCGCCCATCCATGACCGGCGTCACCTGCAACGCCTCGGGCGCTCCCCCCGATGCCGCCGAGTCTGCTGACGCCGCTGCCTCCTCTGCGGCGGTCAGTCTCCGCTCGAGCTTCGCGAAAAACGTCCCCACCCTCCTCTCGGAGCCTCCCTTCGGCTTGCCCCCGTTGACAAGCTCGATGATCTCGCCCTCGATAGACGCAACCGGCAATCCGTCGGCAGCATAGCTCGTCACGACGATGCGGCCAGCGTAGGTGAAAGTGCCTGCCGCACCGCGGCGCAGCTTCCAGAGGCCCTTGCGCTCGATCGCCCCGCCGACGCGGCCGGCCGGGCTGCGGCCAAACCCGTCCGCCTGAGGTCAGGGTCCGGCAGGTCACCACCTCTCCACAAGCCAGTCGAGGCGGGTCCCCGGGGGGGGGGGGCGGGGGGGGGAAGGCAAGGGGCCGACTTATCCCCTCGCCTCCCCGTCCTGCAGCCAACGCAAGAGAGCCCAGGCGTTTGCAAGTGCACAAGGTCGCCTTGATGATCCACGGCCCTAGGAAGTGTCTAGGAAGTGTCTAGGAAGTGTCTAAGTGCCTTGATGATCCACGGCCCCCGCCCGCTTCCCGCCTCGCCCGAGTACGCCACCGCGCCGCGCTCCGCGCTCTCCGCGCCGCGGAAGAGGAGCGTGCCTGCAGGAAGGTTCCGAGAAAGGTCCGGGAAGGCGCCGCGCTCTCTCCGCGCCGCGCGAGGAGGAGGCTGCCGCTCGTCCTCCGCCCTACGCACAACCAGAGGTGTGAGGGGACGCGGGGCCGCGGCTTGAGGAGCGGAGAGGCGCAGCGCACGCGCCGCTGCCGCTGAAGCTCTCCTCAAGCCGCCACGCCCCTTTCATTGTCTGGATAGTGATCGCGTCCGACACTTGCTGCTGATATGAGGTGACGGGCGGAGGCGGGTTATAGAGCTGCTGCTGCTCGAACGCGACGTCCGACCGACGCGCAACCTCGAGACCGTAGGCTGGCGGCGGCGTGGCGAGCGCGGGGAGCAGCGCAACAAGCGTGCTGCGCAGGTGGCGCCTGCGCGACGGCTGACTGCCGCGGCCGCCGCGGCCGCCGCCGCGCCGGCCGCGCGCGGCGCCTGTGGGCCGCGTGCCGCGGACGCGTCGTGGACGTGTCACGAGCCTCGACCGCAACGGTCGACCTCGGTCAATCTCGGCCAATCTCGGTCCATCTCGGTCCATCTCGGTCCATCGGGCAGTCTCGGGCGAGACTAACCTCGCCCGCGGTGGCCGCCTCCGCTCGTCGCGGCTTCCGTGCCCCCCTCCCCCTCCCGCCGCTGCCTCCTCCGCGCGCGCCTGCCCTCCCCCTCCACGCTGTGGCCTCGCCTCCCGTCGCGCCCCGTGAGCGCCTGCTCCAGACGGGGCGACTGACCGCCACAAGCACCAGCCGAGAGAAAGCGGCTGAGCGACACGATTCGGTGCTGAGAGCAAGGAGTGCGCATTAATTGCTACGGCCCGCCGCCTGCTTGAAGACGACCGACACGCGCGCCCCCGCGTTGGCGCCCCCCTGCGCCGCGAGAACCTATGCGAGGCAAAGCCGAGCCGCAGTGCCGGGGGGGGGCGGCGAGGCAGCCAAGGGGGGCGCCCCTTCCGCAGGGGTGCCGAGTGCTCGTACGCGTCGTTGCAGTGCCTCTCCATCGTCACCACGTCGCCCGAGAAGAGCGGGAGCACATGCCGCCCCTCGTCCTCCCCTCCCCCCTCCCCTCCCCCCTCCCCTCCCCCCTCCCCTCCCCCCCCTCGGCCCGCCCGCGCGCCCTCCCGCCGCGGCCGGAAGGCGAAGCGGCGCGTCTCTCCGACGGAGAGGACGTACGTGCGGCGGCTCCACTTGGCGCCGTCGGCAGCATCGCCGTGCTCCGGGTCTCGGTGCCTGAGGGACACGTGTCGTGGACGTGTCACGCACATGGTGTGCCTGTCGACGTGTCGCCGTGCTGCGTGGTGTGGGCGTGCCACGCACACGCCGCGGTACCGCCGGCCGCGTAGAGGTTGGTGAGTGCGCCTGCGGCCGAGAGAAGGATGGGCAGAGAGAGGGGAGGGGCAGAGAGAGGGGAAGGGCAGAGAGAGGGGAGGGGCAGAGAGAGGGGATCGGCCGAGAGAGGGGATCGGCGGGGCGGGCGGCGGGGCGGCGGGGCGGGTGGCGCGCGCAGTCGAAGCGGAGGCCGAGGTCGTCGTGCAGCGCGTCTCGCACCTGCTCGGCCAGAGGGACGTGTCGTGGACGTGTCATGGACGTGTCATGGACGTGTCGTGGGCGTGTCGTGGGTCATGGACGTGTCGTGGGCGTGTCGTGGGCGTGTCGTGGACGTGTCGTGGGCGTGTCGTGGGCGTGTCGTGGACGTGTCGTGGACGTGCCGTGGGCGTGCCTCGCCTCCTTGACCAGGGGGCACGCCTCGAGCGGCGAGGGGGGCATCAGCTTGCCTGAGTAGGCGAGTGCGCCTGCCACCAGGAAGGCTCCGAGAAGGTTCGGGGAAGCGTCCGCGAGAGGCGACAGCTTTGCAGGGCTTTGCGACGCGCCGATCCCGGCCTCGGCGAGCCAGCAAGTGGAGCGCCTAGGTGGAAGGAAGGGTGGTGCGCATGACTCGAGACTCCTCCACTCACTCGGCGAGCCAGCAGGTGGAGCGCCGCTCGCGCACGCGCTGGCCTGCGGCCGTGAGCAGCTCCTGCGGCGGAGGGGGGCGGGTGGAGGGGGGGGGGGGGGGGGCGAGGGGAGGGCGTGGGAGGGCGAGGGCAGGGGCGGGGCGGAGGAGGGGAGGAGGCAGCAACCTCTCGCCTGCTGCTCGAACGGGATCACCGAAGCGAAACCCTCCGCCGTCAGCCTGCCTGCGAGGGGTAGGGTTTAGGGTTAGGGCTGGGTTAAGCGGAGGGACAGGGTTAGGGTTAGGGTTGGGGTTAGGGTGCAGGGTTACGTCAGTCTGCCTGCGAGGCGCGCCACGGACGGCTGACCCTATGCCTAACCCTTCCCCTGACCCTAACTCTGCCGTCAGTCTGCCTGCGAGGCGCGCCACGGACGGCAGCCACGCCCGCGGAGCGGGTGCCCCCTCCTCCGCCGCCGGCAGCGCCACCAGCCCGGGCAGCACGTCGTACGGCAGCTCGGCGGCCCGCGCGTCGAGCCGAGGCACCTAGACACTTCCTAGACACTTCCTAGACACTTCCTCCCCTGCAGGTGGGCGGCCCGCGCGTCGAGCCGAGGCACCGCCGCGTCGGTCCCGAAGAGGCGGCGTGCCGCCCACCTGCAGGGGAGCAGGAGAGGAAGAGGCGAATTGTGAGGGAGAGTGCGGCAGAGACCGGAAGAATGAGGCGGGAAGCAGAGCGAAGAAAGAGAATGAGGGGAGCAAGGAGCCCACCGCGAGGAGACGGCGCTGGCGAGGCTCATGCGCTCGGCGAGGGCGTCGGCCCGGTCCGCTAGCAGCCGGGCGCCGCCGCACAGCGGGCGCAGCTCCTCGGAGGCGGCTCCGCCATGCACGCTGCTGCTGCTGGCCGCGTCGGCGGCGCAGAGGGCAGCGAGCGCAGCGAGGCTGGTGGCGACGTGCCGCGCCACCACGGTGTCGAGCGAGGCGCACGCGCCGTCGGCAACGCTCGCGCTCGGCACGGCGGCACACAGCAGCAGCCGCGGGAGCCGCGCGTCTCGCAGCGCCGCCGACCGCGCGGCATCACATCCGCCTCCCACGAGGAGCCGTGACAGGCGGCCGAGCGCATTCGAGGCGAGCGACTGCCTCTTGCGCTGGTGCACGTCCTGCTCCATGTGGCGGTGCGAAAACTCGTAGGGCGGGTAAGGTGGGTCGATCCGCTCGGCCGCGGCAAAGATGTCGCTCGGAGTGACGGCGGCCTCGAGCGCGGCGCCCACGGGAGGCCGGCTCGTGGCCAGCGCGAGCGAAAGGGGGTAGAGGGAGAGCAATGAGAGCATCTTCGGGCGGGTGTTCTGGAGCGATGGAGGCAGCGATGGGCTGGGTGGGCGAAATCACAAGGAAAACATCCGGCGCTTTCATCCCGCTGTGATCCTCCCTTGAGAGTGGGACGGCCGCGAGGTGGCATGAAGGTTGCAGCGAGAAGCGGCGAGAGACTGCGAAAAGAGATACGAAGAGGCAGACTCCCCAGGGTGGGCGACGGCTAGCGCACCACACTCCTCTCCTTAAAATCCCTGTGTGGTGGCGGCGTGCCGTTCTCCCATCCCTCCCTTGGGTTGTGTGTTTTCTTTCTTTCTTTCTGATCCTCCCTCGGGTTGTGTTTTCTTTCTTTCATTGATCCTGTGATGAGCTCTGTGTGTTGGTTTAAAAACAAGATAAGGGGCCTAGAGAACACAACCCCCTCTCCCTTTTGTCCCAGTAAGCTAAAAGTAGGGGCAAGCTGGGGCGCGGCGCTGTGGAGCACGAGTTTCACTGCGAGCACAGCACTACGAGGACGGACTTGTACATTTACCAGGGCGTGATTGGGGACCTGCCATCCTCCAGCCGGTAGCCGCAGGCCAGTGCGACCTGGTCTGACCCAATCAGGATGGCAAGCAGGCCGGCTTGCTTCTCCTTGGCAATCTGCTCGGTTTGCTGCGCTGTCGTGCGCGGGACGCTCGTCGCTGGGCCTGTCGCGAGAGCGTTGACGACCATTGTAATCGGCCGCTTGGGTGGGTGTGTGTTGTGGTCCTCGCGTGCAGTCACACCACCAGACAATTGCCCACTGGCCGCCTCCGCGCGTGCGGGTTCGGGCCGCTGCTTCTCCATGCGAGACTCAAGAGCCGCTTGGCGAGCCGACGCAAGGGCTCTCGCTGACGCCAGCTTGGCCTCGACAGCGCGGCGGTGTGCGTCGACCACTTCAGGGTCATTGCGCAGGCCCGCATGTGGTGTTGCTATGAAGCCATCGAGGGAGCCAGGTATCGGCTCGGCGCCGGTCGCCGCGCTCTCTCGGACGCCCGCCTGGGCCAGTAGATGCGCCAGCGCAGGCTCGGCCCCTCGGTCGGTCCAATATTGGCTGGTCGCTATTGCTGAAGTTGAGCATTGCACGTGCTGGACGGGCTGCGGTGCGGTTGTGACACCGGGGTGCTCCTCAAGCCCGCTGCCGCCCATTGCGCGCTCGTCTCGCTCGGGGAGGATCTCGGCCGTCGTCGCTGGGACGAGTACGAGCTCGTAATTCGCGTTGTAGACCAGCACCATCCGTCCCTTTCGGCGCTCCGGATGGTGCTGCTCCCCTCCGTCACCCTCGTGGAGACCACTCGGTCTCACGCGAGGGAGCGGGCAATGTTGACCCTCGGTCGCAGCTCTGTGACGCGGATCGCTGTCGTTTGGTCCATCAGTCACTGGTTGTGGCATCATGGCAAAGCAGGACGCTGGTGTCCACGTGCGTGGACGAGCGTCGTCTTGGTGTTGTTTCGGTGTTTTCACGGACGGAGCTGTGGATGAAAGGTATATGTGCAAGTCGGTGTGTGAAGAGCCGAGGATGTTCCACGGCGTGTGACTCGACTGCAGCCATTTGGAGCCGAGTCATTTTAATAGCACTGTCGGGCACGGTCGTACCTCGCGTGCCCTTTGTGCGAACACTGGGCCGCGCCGCGCCTCCAGGCCCGCCCAAGCTCGACAGTTGCCGAGCAAAACTGAGACGACATGGACAACGCCGCCTTCCTGGACAAGCTCATGGCCCCCGACAGCGAGGGGCGGGCGCCGGCACAGCGTGACAAGTACGCGGCGGCGCTCGCGAACTGCGACCTGATGGCGACCGCGCGAGCGGCTGCGCAGGACCCGTCGGCAAAGGACGCGTGGGGGGCGCTCAAGGCGGCAAAGATGTCGAAGGAGTGGCAGGAGCGTGCGCGCACCACGCTGGCCAGGCTCGAGCGCGGCGAGGGCGTGTGGCGCGTGTGGCTCGACGGCTGGAGCGGCAAGGCCGGCGCGTCCTGCGCGGGCTTCTACCTGCCGTTCCCCGCCGCCGACAACGAGGCGCTCGAGGACGCCTTCAAGGCGAAGGGCACCGGCGCACGCGTCAGCGTGGCCGGGGGGCGCGTGGTTGCGTGGGTGACGGACGAGGCGACGCCCGACGGCGGATGGCGGCAGATGTCGGCTGCCGACGAGACGATCTGGAGGGAGGTGGAGCGTTGGGAGGCGCCGCCGGCGCCCTCCTCGCGGCCCGAGGCGTCGTCGTCAGCCCCGGAGGCGCAGGATGAGGAGGCGGCGCCCGCGCCGCTCGACGAGGCGCAGCGTGCGAGGCTCGGCTCGCTCAAGGTGGCCGAGCTGCGCGCGTTGCTCGAGGGCGGCGGGATCGAGGTGGCGGGCAAGAAGGCGACCAAAGCGGCGCTGCTGCAGCAGATCGAGGCCGCCGTCGCCTCCGGCGCTCTGACGCTCGGCCCAGAGCCCGCCGCCGCCGCGGCGCAGCCAGAGCCCGCCGCCGCGGAGGGCGGGCGCGCAAAGCGCGGCCGAGCAGAGCCTCTGGAAAGGTCGTCCAAGGCGGCTCGCACGGCCGAGGCGGCGGAGAAGAAGGCCGCGGCAGAGGCGGCGGAGGCGGCAGAGGCGGAGGCGGAGAAGAAGGCGGCCGCCGAGGCTGCCGCAGCAGAGGCGGCGAGGGTGGCGGCGGAGGAGGCGGCGGCCGAGGTGGCGGAGAAGGCACGCCTCGAGGAGGCGGCAGCGGCAGAGGCGGCGGCGGCAGAGGCGGCGGCGGCAGAGGCGGCGGCGGTTGAGGCGGCGGCGGTTGAGGCGGCGCGCGTCGCTGAAGCGGCTCGGATCGAGGCGGAGAGGGCCGCGGCGGAGGAGGCGGAGCGGCTGGCGGCGGAGGAGGCGGAGCGGCTGGCGGCAGAAGCGGCGGCGGCCGAGGCACGTCTGTGAGTCAACAGGTGGTAGACGCATTGCCGACCTTGAGTCTCACTGCTGTGGCGTCATGTGCGCTGTAGGCGGCGAGGGTGGCGGCGGAGGAGGCGGTCTTGGCGCATGCGGCGGAGGAGGAGGCGGCGGCGGCGGACGAGGCGGCGGCAGAGGCGGTACTCGCCGCAGTCAAGGCGAGGCGTTTAGCTACAGCGGCTGCGAAGGTCAAGGCGCAGGAGTTGGCGGCGGCAACGGCGGTGGCGGCGGCCAAGGCGAGTGCGGAGGCCGGGGAGACCGCGGCCGATGCTGGCGCCGCCGAAGACGCCGCCGCAGACACGGGTGCAGACGCGGGTGTGGACGAGGGTGCTGCCGCCGAGGGTGCTGCCGCCGCCGCAGACGAGGGCGTGGCGACATCGTTTGCGCAGCTCCGGCGTCGGGCCGAGGAGGAGGGGGCGGCAGCAGCTGGGGCGGCGGACCGGCCGCCGACGCATGGCGCCAGCAGCAGCGAGCCCGTGCCGGCTGCCGCGCCAGCAGAAGCTTTGGTCGCGCCCGCCATGGAGGACAGCGACTCGGACCGCACAGAGGACGAGGCGGCAGCGGAGGACGAGGCGCCGGCTGGTGGGCTCGCTGAGAGGACGGAGGCATTGGACGGCGAAGCAAACAGCGACGCCACCGCGCCCAACAGCGACAGCGACGCGACGGCCCCCAACACCGACGACGAGGAGTGAACGACCGAGAGGCGTTTCGGGAAAACCACTGCTGGTGGACTATACACTCTGCTGTCCACATGAAACACTCTGTTCCTCTCTTTGTACTGGGCGTGTATACACAGCCGTCAGGAGCGCCTTGTGTGCCACTGACATCGGAAATAATCTATGCACTACGGCTTTATGTGGCTGGCTAGAGCCGTAGACCGTATAGGGACGCTCTAGTTCCAATTCCTGTGAAGCATCCCTGGCCAGGCCGTGGATGTGAGAAATTGCCCTAAAAATGCTCGAAAGTGCGTGACATCATTGCCTCGGAAGGTGGTGTGACGGACCTTGTCAGGACCCATTCGGCATTGAATTTCGCGCGCCTCGGAGGCGCACCCGATCGGTATGACTCGCCTAGCGACCTCCGCCTTTCTGCTCGCCGCCCTCGCGCCCGCTGCCGCTTCGTGGCAACCGGGCTGGCCCGCCGATCCCAGCGCGGGAAAAGAGAACGTCACGTGTAACCTGAAGTGGGACGTCCTCTGCGGCGACTCTCCGCTGAAAAAGTATCCCTGCGCCCAGCCATGGAACCGCGAGATCGTGCACGAGTACCTGGAGAAGGCAATCGCCGTGGAGTTCTTTACCATTCCACTGTACTTGACGGCTGGCTACTCTCTGCACAAGTCGCAGCAGGTCATGTTTGGCCAGCCAGGCTACGAGGACGCCGTGAAGGTTCAAGCCAACGGAAGGTACGTCGACACTGACAGTAAGAAGGTCAGGTTGTAGATGCAGGGACAGCAGCCGGACCCTCCGCCCCACCGGCTTAAGCTACGCCTGCGAGGCTCGATGAACTCCTAACGCCCTCGTGCTTCGCAGGTCATGCCCATCAACAACAGTTTCACGCCCTCGAGCTCATCCACGCCACTTTCATCGACGAGATGTACCACCTCAAGTGGGTCGCCAACGTGGCGAGTGCTGCAGGACTCGATGCAGACGGCTTTCGGCGTGCGCTCAAAAAGCCCCCCCTTACCAACGGCACCTACCTGGACCAGCTGCCAGTCCGGCTGCGGAGTAGCAACAACCTCACGTACTCTGGATCCGGCGGCCGCGCTTGACTCTGTTATCAAGACGATGGTCGCAATCGAGACACCCGACCCTGAGCACGCTCCAAACCCAGACTTTGAGTATGGAGTTGCACCCCCGCCCCCGCCCCCGCAATCGCAAGAGCCGACAGACCATTGCCCGAAGCTTGATGGAACGGGAAAGGTCAAAGCAGGGGCGTACCGCAGCATTTCCGACTTCTACTACGCGCTGTGGGAGGGTCTGATTGCGATCAACAAAAACATCAGTGCGCCGCATGGCGAGTGTGACGTCGGCAAGAACACGTGCATGGGGTACTCGACCCATAAGTGCAAGGTTCACACCGACTGCCCTGGCAACTGGACGGGCGTGATCCCAGACCGTCAGTGGTCGACAGTCGATGACGACAAGCACGGATTCAGGGTGACGCCTCCGACTGTGATGAACCTGCCTACCGCACTAGCGAACATCCTACCGATTGTGTACGAGGGCGAAGGTGCCGATGTTCGCATCATGTCGGGGGCACGCGTGATGACGGAGAGAGGAATCCTGCCTCGGGAGTACGTCACGGCCGGCGATGAGGTGGACTCCACCGATGTTGCAGCCTATACACACTACGATCGCTTCCTCGCCATCAACAAATGGGTGGAGTCGCTTCCCCCCGATAACAAGACGACGTACATCAAGTCGCTCGAACGGCATCCAAGTGAGTGCCAGTCTGCGGCGATGAATGCCAACCTACAACAAGAGAAGGCATACAACAACCTGCTGAAGGACATTGTGGATGGATACAGCAACGAGACCAAAAATTCTCTTCCCGAGTCTCAATGGTTTGCCCACATGGTGTACGCGACCCCGTCGGTTAAGTCGGAGACGATGGCGCTCGAGGACGGAACCTACGGGGCAACGCCCCCGCCCTCGCACTCGGCTGAGATGATGTCGAAGGGGCCGTCAAAGTGCCCTTACGCCAATCCGATGTGGCTCACGAGCTCGTGAGGTGGCGGCCGTCCTTCCTGCTCCTCGTTTGTGCGCATTGGAAGCGGGGTGCGGTGTGACTGTGCCATTGGCGGTTGGAGCCTCGTTGTTACCACGCGCTCTTGACGCACCATGCATCTTAGGGTACCCCTAGGCTTAAAAGGGTGGGCCCTGGGGCGCCTGCGGCTTAAACGGCTTAAAACCGGCCTAGGCCGGTTTTAAGAGCTGCTGGGCCTCCGATTCCTTAAACGGTCTTAAACGCTTAAACGCTGCGGGAGAGCTCCCGAGGTCGATGGTCCGGGAGGCTCCCCACAGACGCCGGAGGCCGGGAAGCTGGCTACAGTCAGCTGGCACGCGTCCCCTATGCGAGTATGGCTCCTGCCAGTGCACCAGACTTACAGATGTGTCTTCAGAGGCGGGTTTGTGCCTAATAACGGCAGTATTGGAGAAAACGGCGCCGAACGCAGCGACGCGTGCCGGTGAGGCCGATTTTCTTAAACGGTCTTAAAAGAGGGACCCCCCGTGCCTGCAATCTCTTAAATGACAATTTGAGCCCCCAAACCTCCTCATTTCTTAAAAGGTCTTAAAAAAATCCGGCCCTCAGAACCCTAGGGGTACCCTAAGCCATGCATGGGATGTCTACTGCTGAGAAGATAGTTCGACGTGTGTCGAGTCTCGTGCCGCTGGCCCGCCGCCGGTGTGATGTGTGTACTAGGGAAAATGCTGAAAGCTGAAAATCGAAATGAAGAGAGAGGAGAAATCCAGCTCCATTTAATGTCTGTGATCATCTCTGTCAAAAGTGTCATTCCTGCTGCTTCTGCCTTGTGATATAAAATCGTCCTGGAACGTTATCCACGGCTTTTTTCCATCAAGTTTGTACTCTTCTACGGAAACAAGGAGATCAAGGAGGCACCTAGCATGTGGTGAAGGTGCTGGGAGGGACCCCCCCCCCTGTGGAGAGAAGGGCGCCCCCCTCCCTGGAAGCGATGTCCGCCTGCTCCAGCTCGGATCCGGCCAACTCGCATCCAGCAAGCTGTGATGGCTCGAGCCCACGTGCACCGCAGAGCCCACCGAAAAATCCTCGAGAGCCCACCGATTTCCGTGTCGTTCCCTCCCACCATCCCATGCACAGCGCCACTTGGCAGGCTTGGTCCTACGGACCCGATCGCAACTGTTGGGGGCGCGGGCTGCATCACTCACATTTATCCAAGATAACATCCTCAGAATCATCGCAATACATCCAGGAACTAGTTCCTTCGGTCGTGACGCACCAGCGCCTTCCACTTGGTATGAAGTCCGTAATGCATTCGTTGTACGGGCCATTAGCTCCAAGCATAAACGGGAATTGACACTGTGCACGGCGGCACTTTTCCTCATCATAGTTGTTATTGCCTTGGTGGCAAACGTTGGTGGCTGCAGCGCCCCCGTCCGCGGGATATTCTACAATGGTGGATGAAATGGTGCAAGGCCCTGCTGGGGACGAGGGCGGCGGCGGCGTGGGCGGCGGCGGCGGCGGTGGTGGCGGCGTGGGCGGCGGCGGCGCCGGTGGTGGCGGCGTGGGCGGCGGCGGCGAGGGCGAGGTGGAGGGCGGCGGCGGCGTGGGCGAGGTGGAGGGCGAGGCCGGGTCGGACGGAGGCGGCGGTGTGGGGGGCGGCGCCGACGGGCCGCACTCGGAGCAGCCGTTGCAGCCCCCCCAGTAACACTTGTTACCCCAGGCCTGCGTCTTCTCCTCACAAAACGGCTTGCACACCGCTGGGGGCGACGGCGGTGGTGGCGTCGGAGGCGGCGGTGTGGGGGGCGGCGCCGACGGTGAGGTCGGGAGGGAGGGAGGGTCGGTCGGAGTCGGCGGTGTGGGGGGCGGCGCCGACGGCAAAGGGGCCAGGCACTCGGTGCAGCCGGTGCAGCCAGTCCAGGTGCACTTGTCATCCCAGGCCTGCGTCTTGTCCTCACAAAACGGCTTGCACACCGGCGCAGGGGAAGAGCACTCGGTGCAGCCGCTGCAGCCCCCCCAGGTGCACTTGTCAGTCCAGCCCTGCGTCTTGTCCTCACAAAACGGCTTGCACACCGGCGCAGGGGAAGAGCACTCGGTGCAGCCGCTGCAGCCCCCCCAGGTGCACTTGTCAGTCCAGCCCTGCGTCTTGTCCTCACAAAACGGCTTGCACACCGGCTCAGGGACGATGCACTCGGTGCAGCCGGTGCAGCCAGTCCAGGTGCACTTGTCATCCCAGGCCTGCGTCTTGTCCTCACAAAACGGCTTGCACACCGGCGCAGGGGCGGAGCACTCGGTGCAGCTGTAGCAGCCACCCCAGTCGCACTTTTTATCCCAGCCCTGCGTCTTGTCCCCACAATACGGGTTGCACGTCGCGTGTACGCCGACGGCGAGCGCCAGCGACATCACTGCACGAACCTGCGATGTGTGCATGACGGCGCGGCCGTCGGCGAGGTTGCACGTAATAGTTTTGCCGTTTCTTTGGCACTAGAGGACCCCTGCGCGGCCCCGCCCCCCCCTCGCTGACAAGCTGCCGAGCCCAAATCACTGTGAGAGTCGTGATTTCTTGTTGGTTTTCTAAAATCTCTCTCTTGATCCGGCGCTTCCTTTTCGTTTGGACGGACGAAATGATCGCGGAAAAGCGGGACCGCATCGCGACATCGGGGGTTCACCATATGCCGAGCCTGCTCGGCCCGCCATGCGCGCGCGCCCCTCTCTCTCCTTCCGAGTCGCGATCCCGCGAGGCCCCCGCCGTACGGACTCAGGGCCGGTGCTTTGACGCAGTATATTGTACTTCGAGGTAGTATGAACTCAGAACGGCCCCCCGAGAGCGCCTCTTCGACGCCCACGGGTCCCAGGGGGTCGGAGGGGTTGCGAGAGGGCCTTGGCTATTTTTTGTTTGAATCCCGGAGGCCGTTCGAACATGTAACGTGCGTTCCACGTGCCCGTCCCCAGCAAGGACAACATGCTAGCCCAGCAGGCCGCTCCCACCGCCGCCCGCGGCGGAGGCAAGGCGGCAAAGGGTGGCAAGGGCGGCGGCAAGGGCGGTGGCAAGGGTTGTGGCCGTGTGGCGCACCAGACCCACTTTGCGCCGCCGCCCTCAACGCCCGATACTCGGTTGAGCCGGCGGAGCGACGGCGGCAGAGTTGCGGCCGCCGGCGACCTCACACGGCGTCGAGCGCCGTAGAGACGGCCCCGAGAGCCGCCGCCAGGTGTGCCACGACCGTGGTCGCGAGGCTCGTGGCGATGGATGCGTCAGACCCGTCTTGCGCCGCCGCCCTCAACGCCCGATACTCGATCAGAGCCGGCGGAGCGACGGCGGCGGAGTTGCGGCCGCCGGCGACCTTCCCCTCGACCACGCCGCCGACCCGTGACAAGCAAGTGCGGACTGCCATCGAGAAGAAGGAGACGGAGGGCGGCGCATCCGGAGCCCGCGGGCGCAGCGGGCGCGGGTCCGGGCGCGGGCGGGCGCGCGGGAACCCCGCCAGCGGAGGCGACAATGCCTCTGGCGGCTCTGCAGGCGGCGCGCGGCGCGCCCCTCGCCGGTCTCCCGCACGCTCCTGAGGGCCGAGAGGGCCGAGAGGCGGGGTCGGTGACCCGGGGGCATGGGCGGTGCGGCCCGCGCCGCGCGCGGGCGCGTGACAGCCCGTGAGTGCCGAGATCGGGTCCGTACTTCGACGTAGTATGGGCCCCCGGGGGCCCTCTACAGCAGCGGCGAAGTGAGCGTGTTTGTGGTGTTGGTGTGGCGTCTGAGCTTGGATCTGTGACTAAAGCCGGTTACCACTGATGGATCCCCACCCGAATAACACACAGTGAGCGCCCCAGCGCTTCACTACGCCCTCCGCGCGAAATCGCTAGTGGTGCTTTGTGGTAGTATATTGTACTTTTGAGTAGTATGGGTACGGTTCCCGAGACCGCGTACGCCCTAGCTGCGTGTTGGGCGGGTGTGAGTCGGCATCTTCGCCGCGGGCGCATTTTGCTTGCAGCTTGGTGTTTCGTTACACATTTCGACTAGCACACTCAGTAGACATCGAATTTTGGTGGCGAACTACGGCTATAGAGCTAGGCCTAGGGCCGGCGTTTGTAGCGGCCCGCCTCCATCCATGCGTCCACGACAGCGTCCGCCATGTCGGCGTCCCGTGATGTCTGGCGCTCGAAGAGGGAGTCGAACCCTTCTGGGTCGGAGAGGTAGAAGCGGAGGACGGGGTCGTCGTCAATCATCTGCGAGCAGGCGGTTTGAGGAGTGTGTTCTATGGCAGCCAAGTGTTTCTTGGGCGCAGGGCTGCGCTCGCCGAGGGAGTTTCGAGCGGCTCTGATGCCTCCATCTCGTCAGCCTCGGCGAGCGAGTCGTAGTCCAGGGGCGACTCGATGCTGATGTCCTCCGCCGGCGGCGAGAGTGGCGAGGTGGCGGAGGCGACAGTCGGTTCGGCGATGGCGCACGTGTGCATGCACGGCCGTGGCCGGAGGCGAAGTCGTGACACCTGCGATGTAGCAGCGGTGACTAAGCACACGGAGAGGCCCGTGCGAAGCAAGCACGCTGCTGTCTGTCTCGCCTTTCTCCGCCGCCGCCGTTGCAGCTCCTGTGCCGTCGCTGGCTGAGGCGACCTCGAGATAACCAGGCCGTATGTCGAAGCGAGGAGCATCAGGGCAATCGTACACCGCATCTTCGCTTCTGTGTGTGGTTTGTCGGAATGGGAAGGACAAGCGCGCGAGTTGGCGAGGCTGTTTATCGACCTTCCCAAAAAAATACGGGACGGGTCAACATTGCGTGTCAAACTGTGAAGCATCCCTGGCCAGGCCGTGGATGTGAGAAATTGCCCTAAAAATGCTCGAAAGTGCGTGACATTAATTCCTCGGAAGGACGTTGACCGACCTTGTCAGGACCCATCGCCTCGCCAACTCGATACACACAAATGCCTCCGCTCGCTGCCGCCTTCCTGCTCGCGCGCCTGTTACAGCCTGCGGCCGGGTGGCTCTACGCGGAAAGTGTCTCCGATCCTGCCAACGCGCAGAACGTGACGTGCAGCCTGCACAACGAATTCCTCTGCAGCGACTCTCCTTTCGCCGAGCGACCGTGCGAGCAGTTTGGAAGCACAAACTGGACCCTGCCGATCCTGTACAAGTACTTGGAGGCCGCGATCGCGGTCGAGTTCTTCACGATCCCCTTGTACCTAACGGCTGGGTACTCTCTGCACGAGACGCAGCAGGTCATTTTTGGAGACGCAGGCTACAAGAACGCCGTGAAGGTTCAAGCCAAGGGTGCGTACCTTAACTCGACGAGCAACACGCGTGTCAACATCACCAACGCCTTCACGCCCTACGAACTCATCCACGCCACCTTCATCGACGAGATGTTCCACCTGAATTGGATCTTGAACGTGGCGAGCGCCGCCGGCCTTCCAAACACGAGCTTCGAGAGCGCGCTCAAAGAGCCTGACTTCACCAACGGCGCATACTTGGACACGCTGCCGGTCAAGCTGAGTAGCAAGGAGCTCGGCTACGAGGGCTCTGGCGCGCTCGACTCCGTCATCGCTACGATGCTCGCGATTGAGACGCCCGACAAGGTGGACACGAACCCGGGCTTTGTGTATGGAGTCCCGCCGTCGCCACCTGGGTCAGCTGACTGCGGTCACTGCCCGAAGGTTGAGGACTGCCCGAAGGACGCTGACTGTGACTTCAGGCTGAAGGCAGGGGCGTACGCCTCCATCTCAGACTTCTACTATGCGCTGTGGGAGGGCCTGATCGCGCTCAAATCGGAGATTCAGTGGCCGAAGGATGGGGACCGCCAGGCTCTCTTTGGGGACCATGCGGGGCAAAACCTTTTGGCTGTGACGGACCTGACCACTGCGCTAGGCAACATTCTCGCAATCGTGTACGAGGGCGAAGGCGCCGATGCTCGCATCATGGGGAGCGCGCATGTCTTGACGACGAGGGGCGTGCTGCCGGAGGAGTACATCGCTGACAAGAAGGACATCGCTAGCAAGGTGAATAAGGAAAATGTTCACGCCTACACGCACTACGATCGCTTCCTCGCCATCAGCGAGTCCTCAAAGACAACCCTCAAGAATGTGTCACGCCCTCTCAATCAGTATCCTTGCAACCTGGGGAAACACGGAGACGGTGGGTGCGGGCGTGAAACGATTCTGGCGAACAAGAAGCAACATGAGCAGTACCGCTTGCTGCTGAAGGACATCGTGGACGCCTACACGATCAAAACGGAGAATGACCTGGCGCCCTTGTTCGGGCCAAAAGCTGGCACTCTTTCTCATCACATGTTCGGCGCCAGCCCGGAGGAACTTGAGGCAGGGCCGATGCCAAAGGGGTCGAAAACGTCGTGCCCTTACGCGAATCCGTGGTGGTAAAAAACCAGTGAGCGGTCCCCTCCGGAGCAGCGCAGTGCGGTGTGGCTGTGACATTGGCGATTGGAGCCTCGTTGTTACCACGCGCTCTTGACGCACACCATGCTAAATGGCTGCCTGCTATGTCTACTGCTGAATTTCGTGTGTCGAGTCTCGTGCTGCTGGCCCGCTGCCGGTGTGTGTACTCACTAGTTTAGTAGAAGCAACTTTAGCTCAACCTTAGCTCCAAGATCGGGCCCCTGTCAATGCCCGAAAAGCTGATCCTGAATCAAAATGAAGGGCGAAGAGATCCGGATCCATGGGAGTGTTCAACTTCCGGCTCTCACGAAAATATTTAGTTCTTGATGTGGCATCTCGTCCTCTCGAAGAGACACCTCGGACCCGAGAGGCGAGTCGCGTCCTCCCAGACCTCGCGACTCGCGCGCGCGGGCGCGACGTAGTGAGCTGCCGCCGCACAGCGTTGTACACATGGGAACTCCATGGGAACACGGCCGCAATGATGACTCAAGACCCGTGCCGGCCCGGTGCCGAGGTGCGAGAGGAGCGGCGGTGCGATCAGAGGCCCTCTCAGAGTATACGGCTTTATGTGTTATAAACACGCGTCGGCCCCGCACTGGCAGACGTGCGTCATGGGGGCACACACAGACAGCAACCGTGCGCCGGGGCGGCGGGGCCCGAGCACACTGCAAGCACACACAGCGGAGTTAGCAAATCTGTGACGCCGCTTTTCCAACCCACCCATCAATACATGTCACATCTCGAACGGCCTGTGGTTGCCGCTGAGCTCCGCCTCGAGCGCGTGGAAGAGCGCCATCTCCTCCTCCGCCGGGTCGGCCGCCTCTTCGCGGAGACGGCCGACGAGGGTGTACTTGTCGTGCCACTCGTACAGCTCGACCCACCGGTGCGCCTCGCGCCTGAGGCCCGGCGAGGGAAGAGGCGCTGAGCGCCGACGGCGGGAGAGGTGGGCCGCGCGGGGATATGAGCTGGCCCCGCGCCTCTGCGTCTCGGAGAGGTGGGCGGTCGACGAGATGAGGCACGAGGGCGCGAGGCATCCGGTGCAAAAGGCTCTAGTGGCGTCCTTGCCGACCAGCTTGTGGTACGACTTGCCCGGCCCGTAGAAGGCGCCGCCGCTGCTAACGTCGTACACCCGACCGAGGACAGACAGGTAGAGCGGCGACGGAGAGCCGTCGGGGAGCGGCCGGCCGTCAAACTCTGCGAGCTCGTCCCGCGTGAAGGAGATGCAGCCGACGCAGCTGTCCGGGTCGCCCAGCGGCAGCGGCTCCTCCTTCCCCAGCAGCAGCGGCACCAGAGCGTATCGCTGGTTGAAGCGGCGCCGGCGTGCCTTTGCACGAGAGATGTCGCGGGCGAAGCGCATGAGTGCAAAGTTGAGGCCGCTGAGCGGCTGCGTCACGCCCTGGTGGGTAAGCGGCCGGCCCGCGACGGCCGCGCTGGCCACCAGCCCGAGCGGCACGAGGACGGACAGCGAGAGAAGGAAGAGGCAGACATTCTTCAGGCAGCCGGTCCTCGCGTCCCGAGACTTCTCTAGCGGAGCCAGCAGCTTGTCGCTCATCGTCGCTGTTGTCATCGTCGCTGTTGCCATCGTCGCTGTTGTCATCGTCGTTGAGTTGGTTGGCCGGGGGGCCTGGCAAAGGCGGCGCCACCCCTTTCTTTTTCTTGCATTTAGAGCGAGGGCCTTCCCAGCCCCAAAAGGCTACGGGGAGAAATAGTTTTGTTCAACTAAGGAAACCGAATAATCCAAGGCGTGACAAGGAGTCCGCACGATCATTGAGAAGTGCGCGCCCGACGAAAGGACGAGAAGATTGCGTACATGAAGCTCACGACAGCCCTCCTCGCCTCCCTCGCGCTCTCCGAGGCCGCGCCGCTCCACCGGCAGCTAGACGCGCAGCCCATCGACCGGAGCATCATCACCTGCACTGACAACGACTACCGCGTTGGCAACACCACAGTCTGCTCGTCGCCGGTGGCAACAACGACGTGCGCTGCCCTCCTCAAAGAAGTCGTCGAACCGTGCCTGTCGGTGAAGGCAAAGAACCCTGGCCAGTACACGACGTACGATCCGCTGTCGTGCCCCTCAGTTGGTCCGGCTAAGGTCGGATGCAACGCCGGTGGCATCAAGTCCTGCCGCTACTGCGGCTACAAGGAAGGCAACCACGAGTACGCGTCCTGCTCCGGAGAGACAACGGACTCGGAACTGGGCATGCTAAAGGAACTGCGCAAGCTAGAGGAACTGCGCGAGCTAAAGAAAGAGTACTCGGAACTGGGCAAGCTAAAGCTCGATGATGTCCTCGGCCTCCCGGTTGCGGTCGACTGCGCCAAGTTCTACGACGATCTGAAGCTGATCCAAGAGGCTGGCTGCACGCTCGATGCCCCGTCATTCGACCCATTCATCGCAAACCCCGCGACGGCACCCAACCCAAAGTGCCCGCCGCGCCTTCACCAACTCTACATGTCGTACGGAGCCGACAAGAGGTTCGGCACCGAAACGGCAACAAACTCCAAGGGCGTCAGCTTCCCGAATGCACAGTGCTCCAAGCACCTCGGCCGGGAGATGGGCTTTGGCGTCGCAGGCGAGCTTGCAACCATTGAGATCACCGCAAAGACAATGGCGATGCGCATGCTCAAGCCGGCGACCTTTCGTGCGGACAACGGTATCCTCAACTGCTGCGAAGTTATTGAGGATCACTCCGACTGCAGACCGTGCGCGAACGTGAGCAGCAACAGCATCGCGAACCCGCGCACCAAGACGCTCCAGCCGGGCGCTGCGCTGACACCGCCGCTGACCTACGAGTACCAGGTCCCGGCGGCAATGCAGCCGCAGCTTTCGTCCTACCAAGGTCAGCGCACGAGCCGCGTGATGAAGGGCATGCACGGCAAGGGCCAGACCTGCCTCGGCGCAAAATTCTCCTTCGGTCCGCTCAGGGAGCTGTATGAACAAAACAAGCAGGAGGGCGAGTCGGGCTTCATCCCCTACGCCATGCGTGTCGGCCTGCTCGACCCAAAGCTGGCCAAATCGGGCGCGACCTTCGACACTCTCGTACGGCTGAGCGGCAACAAGAATTTTACCGTCAAGGACGTGCACGACGTGCGCGTGCGCGGGTTTGCGCTCAAGTTGATGGACGCGGCAAAGCACTTTGAGAGCGACGACGCCACCTGCGCCAAGGGAAAGGCGTCCAACTGCCAGCTCAAGCTCGCCGACATCCCGGCGTACAACCAGCCGAAGGACGCGACGTGTTTGGGGACTTCGACTTTACCGCGGCGCAAGAGGAGGGGCACATCGACCTGCTACACGTCGCAATCGGCACCGGCAAGAACTCAGTGGCCACAGAGCACATCGGTGCGTTCAGCACCGCCGGGCCTGATTGCACCGCCGCTTCTTGTGAATCCGCCAAGAACCCGCCCGCAAACATCTTCGTCGCGGCCAACGTCGACAACTACTACAAGGGCTTCGTGCTGGGCGCCCGCCCCGACCCACGCCTCGACGAGCTGACCGACACCTACCAGAACCCGCTCGAGTACGTCTACGGCTCGGCGTCGGCCCTGCGGCTCGGCCCCGGCGCCATGAAGCTGCATTGGGCGGCCTGCCCGGGCGAGCTGACGGAGAAGAAGCAGAACGTTTACCCGGATCCCAAGGTTGATATCGCGAGGGGGAGGATCCCGGCCGCGTGGGAGGACCCCAACTACCAGCTCACCAACCTGCGCGAGACGATCGAGAAGCTCGAGGCGAAGGGCGCAAAGGAGTTCAAGATGTGCGGCTACATCCAGCTGCAGGATGACGCGTGCAGGGATGACATCGAAAACCCCACGAAGCGCTGGCCCACCGAGTCGATCAACGTGTTCGAGCTGAGCTTTCCGCTCCAGGCCGTGCCCGACTACAACACCTTTTGCGACAATACCGTCTTCCAGCCGTACCGCACCATCGCGGAGCACATGCCGCTCGGCTACGTCAATCGCGTCCGCCAGGCGGTCTACCAGTACGCCAATCAGTTCCGCCTCATCCTCAACAACGGGGTGACCCAGACCGAGCACGGCGACTCCATCGGCCAGGCCACATGTCCAATGGGCTACTCTCACATCCCCAAGGGGGGGCGACCCAAGTACCAGGGCCAGCCCATCCTCAGCGCGTCGCAGAAGTTTGAGGTGGATGCTCTCGGCGGGCCGGCGATGCCTGACGCCGGCATCGGCGAGTACCAGCTGGCCGGAGACTCGTCGAGCGGCAGCTGCCGCACCGACAGCGAGTGCAAGCTGGCCTTCGGCGAGGGCTCGTACTGCAAGATTGAGAACCTGGGCTCGTATACGAGCTGCATGGCGGAGAACCTGTGCGTGTGCAAACTACCCGCGCCCAGCGCGTAGTGGTGTGCGAACGCCGCTCACCGGCGCGTGCCCCACCAAATGTGAAATGAGGGGCAACGAGCGCGCGGCCCATTGGTGCGTGGCCATTGGGATGGCCGCAGTGCTCTTGGGGGGATGTTCATTGCAGCACCTCATGTTTACTAGACAGAAGGCTGGAGAAGAAATTTCTTCAAAAAACTCACACAAGAGTCAGTGTGACTGTGAGAGCCACGCGAGCGACGAGCCAGTCCTCCGCCCTCCTCCGCGCTCCGTGAGTGTGTGGCCGCGCAGCCTGCGGGGAGGCTAGTGGGGCCGCCCTCCCCGATATAGGGAAGCATTAGCAGCAAAGAAAGAAACACGCTAGTGCGCCACATCGTCTCGGCCCCGCGCCTCCTACCCCACTACCCACGAAGGTCCTGCGAGGAGCCAATCACTCCGCGCGGCGACCCCACCCCGGCGACCGGCGACCCGAGACACGCCCTCGGCCGCTCCGCGCCCACTCGGCTCACTGCTCGGCTGGCTGCTCCGGCGCCCCGCCCGACGGCGCCATCGTCGGCGTGAAATACTTGGGCGCGTCGCCGCCGCCGCCGCCGCCGCCGCCGCCGCACTCGGCGTGAAGACCTTGAAGGCCGGCCGCGCCGGCGGCGGCGGCATGCGATCGCTATCGGACGGCTCTGGCGCCGCGCCCCCCGCGTTGAAGGTGTCGACGTAGCGCGAGCGCGCCGCGCGCCGGTTCGAGCTCCGCGCCGAGAAGCGCGCAGAGCCGGTCGGCACGGCGGCACCACCCGCGAGCGGTGTCTGCGGCGCCCCGCCCGGCGCAGGCCCGCCCGGCGCGGCCGCTCCGCCGCCAAGGTCGCCTCCACCACCTCCTCCCACGCCTCCTCCTGGCCCGCCGCCCCCGCCCTCCCCGGCGGTGGGCGGCGGCGGCGGCGCCGAGAGGTTCTCCTTGGCCCACTCGTCTGGGTCCTTGTCGGACGGGATCCACGCCTTGTACTTTTCGTTGTACTTGATCTCGCACTGGTCCTCGAGCTGCGTGTCCTTCTTGCGGAAGAAGCTCGAGAAGAACCCGCCCGATCTGCGGCAAAGTGAGGTGGGGGGGGGGTGGGGGGTGGGGGGGGATGGGGGGCGGGGGGGGGGGGGGCGCTCCTCAGCCCTCGGCGACTCTCGTCCAATCGCATCTTCTCTCTCTCGTCGAGTCGCGCACCGCTTCGAGCGGGGGCGTGCCCTTCCCGTCCGCGTCCGCGAGCGAGGCGCTCGCAGGCGCGTCCGCCGCGGGCTCCGGAGCCTCGCGCATGCTTGGCGCGCTGGGCGGGCGCGGCTCGGCCGTGTCCGGGGCGGCGGGCGGCTCGGCGATGGGGGGAGGGACGTACGCAGTGAGCGCGCGACGCAGGCACCTATCGTCAGAGGGGGGGAGGGTGAAGCGCGAGCGTTTCGTCGACCTAGGAGCCGCGGCAAGCGGCATGTAGCCCACTGATAGCCCCGACCCAGGCCTCGTAGCTTCAGATCCCGAGCGCCGGGTCGAGATAGCCGTCACGAGATCTCTGGCATACTCTCGGAGCGCAGCCGCGCCGCTGGATGGTCGCCCTCCTGACCCCGGCGTGCATTGGCTTCCTCTTCGCCTTGGTCCTGCCGCTCGCCTGGGTCACGGCACTCGTTCTTCAGCCAGGCCTCCAGTCGGTCTTCAATTTCAATGAAACGCTGCAGCAGTGGCCGACGGGCTGCGCCGTCAACCAGCCGTTCCACGGGCTGCTGCAGGCACGCATGTGGGCGCTCTTCACAGGCTTGTGGATGGAGACGACCATGGTGATTAAGACGACGCGGAGCTTCACGCGTCCGGCCAGCTTTGGCAAGTCCGGTGCGGCTACGTCTCTGGTGCCGCTCATCTTGGGCATGTTCATGGGCCCATTGCAGCCGCTTGCTTTTGAGGGCATCGACGCCCAATGCCCCGACACTGCACGCCTCATCGCCTACATCGTGATCGCCATCGGCTCCAACGGGATCAAGCTCGCGCTCCGGCTCCACTCGAGCCTCATTCCCGCCGCTGTGGCCTCACCCTCGCCGCTGTCGCGCTCTCGCGCGCTGCAGGCGTGGCTGGCCACATCGCTCGTCGAGATTTTGTCACTGGAGGTGATCCTCTGCACCGCCGTCGAGCTGCGCTCGGGCCCGCCATTCGAGAGCCATTCGACGACATGTGCGGCGCAAGGCTTTAAGGAGTTCTTCTTTCCCAGGCTTCGCGGCTTCGTCTACTTTGAGTATGCGCAGCTCGTAATCACCGCCTTGTGGGTACACGGCTGCTGGCAACGGCAGGGCGGCGCGACGGCACGCAGCTCCACGGGAGGCATTGCGCTAACGTCGCTCCCGCCAAGAGGGACTCTGGTTCACACCACTTTTCCGCATTACTGTTTTAGCTTTTACTCCGCCTCTCTCCGCCGCGAGATTATTGGAGTCTTTTTTTTGCGGTTCTAAGCACTCAGCACTCGCTTCTTTTTTTTCGCTCCAGTCCTGCGGATCTTCACACTGGAGGGCTAGTAGACCGGAGGGCTCGAAGCCTTCACAGGTTCACACTCCAAGGGGCTGAGCACTCAAGGGCACCCCGTGCTACTGCTCACCTTGCCCGCAGCGCGCTCCGCAAAGTCCTCCGCCGCCGCGCTCGCGCCCGCGCCGCCCGGTGCGTAGCAGCGCGCGGCCGCGCGCAGCCGCCACGTGCCCAGCACCCCCCCCAACCTCGCGACCAGCCTCCAGCGGTAGCGGTTGTGGGCTCGCCGCCTCGCGCCGAGGACGCGCGCGGCCAGGTCCGGCAAGAGCGCCCGCCCCTCCTCCGTGTCGAGCCAGCCGAGCGGCGGCGCGGCGAGCGGGTCGGCGCCGGCGCCGAGCAGCGCAGAGGCGGTCTCGGCGAAGCAGGCGTCGAGCCGCTGCGCCGCTTCGCCCTCGGCAGAGAGCGACGAGGGGAGAGGGCGGTCGAGCCGCCGAGGGAGGGCAGAGCCGCGTCTCCCCGTGAGCAGCGCCTCGTACGGCAGGCTGGCGAGCAGCGCCGCGAGCGGCGTGGCCCCACTCCGCCACGAGCCCGACCGCCGGCGCAGCGCAACGTTCGGGTCCGCGCCGGCGGAGAGGAGGACGCGGGTCGCCTCTGCGTGCGCGCCCGCCTACGGGGGAAAGGGCTCCGAGAAGCGTCGCGGACCCAGCTCCGTGCATCGCCGCTCCGCGCGCGCCCCCGCCGCGGCGACGAGCAGCGCGGGCGGGCTCGAGGCGGTGTATACGCTGAGCGAGGAGACTCGCTCCCCGCGCGCAGAGGACGGGGCGGGGCCGAAGCGGACGGGGGCGACGCGTGGCGCCGCGCCCGCCGTCACGCAGCCGCGGAGAGCGCCTGCAGGGAAGGTTCCGAGAAAGCTCATGGACGGTTCCATCGCCCGCCGTCACGCAGCCGCGGAAAGCGCGCCCGCGTCGCCGCGCCGCGCCGCCCGCAGCCACTTGTTGGCGGCGCGCGCCTCCGCCTCGAGGAGCCGCATCGCCTGGGACGTGTCGCGGACGTGTCGCGGACGTGTCGCGGCGACGCGCCTCCGCCTCGAGCAGCCGCCTCGACCTCGTTGGCGGGAACTTGCTCCGCGCCGCGCGCCCTCGCCGCCGCCTGGCGCGCGACGTCGAGCGGCGTCGCGTTGCTGGCCGAGCGAGCGTCGAGGCAGCAGCCGCACCCCGCCTCGAGGAGCGACCGGAGCGCTCGGGGAGCGGCGCGGCCGGCGGCTGCCGCGCAGTGCAGCGCCGTCAGCCGGCTCCGATCCGCAGCGTCCGGGTCGGCGCCGTGCGTGAGGAGCAGAACGACAACGTCAGAGTGCCCGGCGAGCGCTGCGGCGTGCAGTGGCGTGAAGTCGCGCAGAGGCACATGCTCGTGGCCGACGGGGACGCGCCGCGTCGACGAGTGGCCGCCGCGGCCTCGGACATCGACCGGGACGCCGAGCGCGAGGAGCCGCCGCGCCGCCGCCGCGTGCCCTCGCTCCGCCGCGTGGTGCAGCGCGCTCAGCCCCTCGCCGTCGGCGGCGGCGGCGCCGCGGCCAGAGGCGAGGAGGACCGGCAGCGCGGCGTCGATGCGCGAGACGACGCCGCTCGAGGCGGCGGCGATCCAGTCGCTCGTCGCGGCAGACATCTGAGACGTCTCTTGGTCGACGCTCTTTCCGGGAATACGTCAGTTCCGCACAGTCAGCGAGCCGGTTCTTTACCAGGTTGCAACCCTTGTTCCGCACTCGGCTGTGAACGCTGCTGGTTGCCGCCGGTTGAGCAGCACCGTTGCTGCCCCAGGTCCCGCACTTGCTAGCCCCGTTCAGCGTTCTCAAGGGGGGGGGGGGGGCGGCAAAATCGTAAGAGCTACATACATACACTAAAATCGCATACCCTGTCAGCAGTCCACCTCCGGGTGTTTAATGATAGAACACCTTGGAGAGAGAGAGAGTTAGGTTGAGAGAGAGAGACAGAAAAAAATGCGTCGTCGTACGCACGTCCCCTGTGTCGTCGACGTTCCCCGTCCGTCGGCAGCCCCGACGCGTATGGTGCAATACAGGCCGCTCGTAGGGGAGGACGCGCCGCTCGATGCTGCGACGGCGCTGGCGATGCGGCTTCCCGCAAGCGGCCCAGATAGCGCACCGTGATCCTCGTCGGCATCCGCGCGGGGGCGCCCTGCTGCCGGCCCGGCGGCCCGCCACGTAGGTGCGACGTGCCCGCCGAAAATCAGTTCAAACGACGTTCACAGCGCCAATTTGGCCCCAGCTCTTCGGCTCGCTCCGCTCGCCGGTGAGGTTGGTTGCTGGCAGCACCCCAGCACCGGGGGGTCCTGAGAGCTGTTGGTTGCCGCTCGATTCACAGCACAGTGCGGAACAAGGGTTGCAACCTGGTAAAGAACCGGCTCGCAGCGGCGGATGGGGCTGAAAGAAAAACTCGGTTGACGTGCGAAAAACGAGAAAACCCAGTTTCGTTCGCCGCCGCCACCAAGACGACCTGCTCGCAGGGCTCACTGATGAACGACAGGCCTCGGCGCCCTAGCCGCTCCCCAGCGCGGAGACGATCCGACTCGGGGACAGATTCGAGCAAAGCGGCGCCAAACAAGGGCCCGAGCCGCGAGCCGACAGACGCAGAGTTTGACGCTTCGCACAAGAAGCTGGACACGGCCCTCCTGCTCTGCGTGATCGCCGTCCTCGTCGTGATGGAGGAGCCGGCAACGCTGGTTAGAGACGTGACCGAGGCGGTCCTCTCGGCGCCTCGCCAATTCGACTTCATCGAGAGCCAGACCCTGAACGGGTCGATTGCCATCGGCCTCAGCCTGCTCTCACTCTACTCGTGGGCGCTGCTGTATGGCGTCGAGCGCACCGGAGCCGCCGTCCAGCGGCCGTGGACGGCGGCGCTCCACTCGGCGAGCTCTCTCCTCGAGCTCTCATGACACCTCCACACGACGCCATGACCCGCCCATGCCACGGACCAAGACCTGCCCCTACGACCCGCCCATGACACGGACCAGCCTGCCCGCGCAGGCGGGCTCTCTCCTCGAGCTCGGGCTCGGACTCTGCGCGACGCTCGACCTCGAGGCGGCCGCATCAGTCGTGGGCCCCTTGGAGGAAGGCTCGTACCAGGTGCCGTGGGCACGCGCCTCGGCCTGCGTCGCCCTCGCGGTCACTGTGCCGACCGGCGTGCTGCTCGCCCGCCACTCGTCGCGCTCCGGCGTCCGGCACCTCGCCGACACCGCCTTCGGGCTCTACCACGCCGCGCGCGCGCTCGAGGCGGCGCGCGTCCTCGCGCTGTCGCCCAGGCTGCTCCCCAACCTGTGGATCCTGCTCCACTCCGGGACGGCGGTCCGGCTGGTCGGCTTCTTCGTGACGCCCTACTCGTCGACCGACGGCGCGCGCGGCGACCTCTTCACCGAGCCGCTCTGCTACACGTTCACGCTCCTCCTCGCGGGCTTCCTCGTCGCCGCCTTTGTCTACCCGCCGCACTACCTCCTCCTCTCGCTCGCCGCATTCGCCCTCGCGAACCGGATCGCCCCGCCCGCCCTGTCGGTCCGCCTCCCGGGGTCGCCCCGCAAGACGTCCTCGCGGGAGCCCGCCCGCCAGAGCACCGGAGGAGACACCGGAGCCCGCCAGAGCACCGGAGGCGACACCGGAGGCGCTCTCAAGGCGCAGCCCGCGGCAAATAAGCCGTCGGCAGACCGCCAGCCGTCGGCCGACCAGAGCCTGCCCCCCGACCCGCAGCCCGCGGAGCCGCAGCCCGCGGAGGCGTACCCCGTCGGCGAGAGCCCGCGCGCGTCGCCCCGTCCCGCCGCGCCCGCGCCGCCGCCGCCACAGCCTCCGCCGCAGTGGCGGCGGCGGCTGCTCCGCGCCGCCCTCGACGCCGCCCTCGTCGCTTCGTTTGGGGCGCTGGCGAGCCGGACGATGCGGTTGGGCGAGTGGGACGCGTACTGGACGCACCAGCGGGAGCACGTCTGGGGGCGGCTCGACTACTACCAGCCGGTGGTCGACTTCGTCTCCCAGCCGATGCGCCCCTCCCTCTGCGCCCTCACGTACGTCGCCACGGTCTACTTCTCGGACCCTTCCTAGACCCTTCCTGGAACCTTCCTGTAGGCGTCCTCACGTACGTCGCCACGGTCTACTTTCTGCTCAAGACGTACGTCATCGAGCGGCCGGTGGTGCGGCGCGCGCACCGCAAGTTCGCGGCGCACGGCAACGGAGTCTAGAAGCGGAAGACGTGTTCTTGTCTCCCAACCAGCGCTCGAGAGGACGCGCACTCGGCCCTCCCTCGCATTCGCGCTTTGCTCCGAGTACACTGCACAAGACCGCCTTCCCGCCCTGAGGGTGGCGTATTTCACCACGCAGGCTGCTCATATCTCCCCATATCTCCCCATATCTCCCGCCCTGAGGCTGGCGTACTCCACCACTGCAGGCAACGGCCGCGTCGTGCTGGTGCACGGCGTCGGCTCGGCGGTCGAGCTCTTCGTCGGATGTGCAGGCGAGCTGTGAACGGTGTGTCTTCTCAGCTGCTGCCTGTGAACAGGTCGAGCTCTTCGTCGGGATGTGCGCCATCTTCCTAGACCTTGCCTAGACCTTTCTTGGAACCTTCCTGTAGGTCGAGCTCTTCGTCGGGATGTGCGCCATCTTCCTAGACCTTGCCTAGACCTTTCTTGGAACCTTCCTGTAGGTCGAGCTCTTCGTCGGGATGTGCGCCATCCTGCGCCCCGACAGGCAGTGGCTCACCCACACCGCCGTCGGCCTCGCCCTCCTCGTCAACGTGCCGAGCGGTTTCCTCCTCACCCCTCGCGTCTACGGCGTCAAACACCTCACCGCCCCCGGCGTCGCCCTCTAGACACTTCCTAGACACTTCCTAGACACTTCCTAGGCGTCAAGCACCTCACGGTCCCCGGCTTCGCCCTCTTCGGCGTCTCGCGCATCATCGAGGCGCTGCGCACGCTCTTCATCCACCCAGCGCACGTCCACGGGCTCTGGATCCTGCTCCAGGCCACTTCGACCCCCAAGCCACCGGACCGCGACGCGGACCCTCGCCCTCGCGCCCCTGACTTCACCCCACTGACCCCTCGACCCAAGGTCGGGACGCTGGTCCGGCTGTTCGGCTACTTTGTCCTCCCGTACTCGTCGACCGACGGCGCGCGCGGCGACCTCTTCACCGAGCCCGTCAACTACACTCTGAACATCCTCCTCTCGGGCTACATCACCGCCGGCTTCGTCTACCCGCCGCGCATCCTCGTCCTCTCCCTCTTCCTCTACGTGTGGGCCTACCCCTTCTGGCCGCCCAGCCTCGCCGCGCGGCGGCGGCCGCGCCTCTCCTGCGCTGAGCCGACCGAGACCGCGGCGTGGCGCGAGACGTGGCGCGAGAGCGCGGCTCGCCGGGCGGCGTCCTCGTGATTGCTGACGGAATGCCACTGCCGGCTTCGGAGAGCATTGGCGTTGTGTTTGCGCTGCGCGCACTCGCAACGGACGAGCACCAGCTCTGTACACAACGAGGTACGTCCTGGCTTCCTCGACGCTCGAGTTTTTATTGCACTTCTGATACTGTTGGTTGTGTGTGTGCATGTGTGTGTGCTCTGCCTATATCACTATTGTGTGATCTGTAAGTTTGTGTGTGCTGGATCTCCGCATGCGGATGGCTAGTTGCAAATACACGGGTGCTGTGGTGCTAGGTATATTGTTGGCAAATCAAGACACAGAGCTCACACAGAATCACCCGCAGCGGGAGGAAAGCGGCGAGTCGCAATTCCTGGGGTCCTTGTGGCGGGCCACCCTGTCCAGAGAGGCATGGATGCCAATCTGGGGTCTCTCGACCGAGTCTATGAAGCCCTGGCCGCCTCCCGGTGGTGGCAGAGGTTATGGAACCAAGCGACGGAGATGGTGCGGGGGTACGGGTGTTCCAGGGGTCACGACACGCACCGACCCTTCACGAACCGAAAGGCTGCACCCGGGGAAGGCACAGTAATCCGGGCACGTGTTGGGCGCCCCATGTCCATGTCCATGTCCATGTCCATGTCCATGTCCATGTCCATGTCCATGTGTTGTTGGTGTGTGGAGCGACAGGTACAGGTACAGGTACAGGTGATGAATTTTGATGATGTTTTTTTGTCCGTGTTGCTCCCAGCGCCCTCGCCCGCGCTCCCTGAGGCCATGGCTGGTGCTACTAGTATGGGGGGCTACCTGGCTACCGCGAGAGCGACCCAGCTCGTCGACATCGTCCGATGATGGTGCCTCAAAGTCAGCCTCCGGAGGCTATCGTCGCGTCGAGAGCCGGCGGTGGCCGTGACATGTGGTTCCACCACCCCTCGTAGGCTTTGCCTCTGATCGCCACCGTTCCCAGGCTGCCTATAATGGGATGGAAAGGAAGGCTGGGCGAGCGTATAGAAGCGTGCTCGACCTCGTCGCTCGTGGCAACCTGCACGGCAGCGCTGGCGGGCGCGATGAGCGTCGTGCCACCTGACCCGAGACGGGTCGCAGGCGTCGTACCGAACGCGTCGAGACCGTGTCCTGATGTGCTCTGCACGGGTGAGTCACGTCGGCGTCAAAGGACCGCGACGTGCGACCTGTCAGAGCTTGATCTCCGATCTCAGCGGCGCCGAGTCGCCTTCCGTGGCGACCTCTGGGGGGAGGCGGGGGTCCTAGAGGGTATCCATGCGGGGGGGAGATGGGGTCCCACGGCCCGCCGCAGGCGCCGATTTTTCGGGACTTTTTTTTCTTTTTTGCGCGATTTTTTACTTGTTTTCAAGGAATTCGCCGGTCTTGCGGTCATGCTATCACGCCTTGCGACAGCCTGTCGGCGCTGCTGACCGTGCCCTGCTGCACAATTGACCACCTGCATAGCTCGCGGCCTTAGTATCCACCATTCAGTGACGACCTGATCGTACGGCCAGTAGGAAGGTGTCCTTCCAGCGCGTGCACGCTTCTGACGGAATGCGCGTCACAAACTGCCTCGGCGACTGGCTGCTGGCACTCTCGAGGCTATGCCTACACAGCCTCGCGCGCATGGGCAGTCAGGAGGGACCATGCACCTTCTCAGGACAGCGCCGGTACTTCTCTCTTGGACCGGCAAACGTGGTGGTCTCGTGTCACCGATGTGGGACCAGTGCGGCGGATCGCGCCATCGACAGCTCTGAACTGCGCCTCACCACTGACCGGGAAGGCCGCCAAGTGGGCCAGCACCGGTCACACATTGTGGCAGCGGTCAGCAGTTATCTGATAGCTAGAGCAGCAGCGTCAGGGTCGCAGGGTTGGATCATGTCAAGCCTCTCGCCCGGCCGGCCGCGTGCAGACGTCGGCCTTGCCCATTCCGGAGTGGTTCGACTCCACATAAATCCGAGACGGTGATGGGAGGGTCGTGTGGTGGTCTCAGGCCCAGTGAGGTAGTGCATCTGACTATCCCGGATCCTGCTGAACAAGCTCCTCTTGTAGCTCGATCGGTCACACCGCCATCGCCGTCGGGGAGAGGGGGGACGACACTGCCTGAGGGAGGGTGTATGTAGAGGATGTAGAGTGTAGAGCGCTGTAGAGCTGTAGAGCTGTAGAGCACTGTAGAGCTGTAGAGCTCTACATCCGCCGCGGGACGAAGCGCCTGCGTTGTAGAGCGATGTAGAGGCGCTCTACAACGTGAAATCTCTACAACAAACTCTACATCATAAGCGGCGAACGAGGCACGGTCGCTCTCCGACATTAGGCGCGTTGCACTTGCCAGTGCTGCCCTGGCCTTCCGTCTGCCCGCCCAATGGGTGGCAGGTGCCTCTGCTGCTGTGGCATGCCTCACGGCTGCGACTGGCCGGCGCCTCGGCGCGTCAGCTCGGCTCGGCGTAGCGATAGTGGCCAGCGCAACTCGCCTGGACTCAACGCTCAGCCAGGAGCTCCCGCACGCGCTGGCGCGAGTCATGGCGCATGCAACGCGTCTGAATGCTCGCCTCGCCTCGCGCAAATGCGACCGTCCTCGCAGCCGACAGTCCACCGCCTGCTAAAGGAGCACTGCGACGAATGCACGAATGCGGCACCGGCGACGCATGGCAGGCTGGTCATGACGCAGTTATAGGGTGTTGTGTGCCATCAGAGTGACTCTCTGTGTGTCAGGGATAGTCAGGGCCGTCCATCAGAGCTCCAGTAAGCTCGGAGACACCCCATTAGTGCGACTCGACCTCTTTGAGTCACTGCCTTCCCGGCAGTTTTGCTGTACTGTAGAGCCTCTACAACAAGCTCTACAACAAAATCGCGCTCTACATCGCTCTACAACGCAGGCGCTTCGTCCCGCGGCGGATGTAGAGCTCTACAGCTCTACAGCGCTCCAGAGCGCTCTACATCTCTACATCTCTACAGCGCTCTACTACACTCTACATCCTCTACACCCTCCCTCAGGACACTGCTTGCTTTGGCAGCGTGCACCTCGATCCTGTACCGTGTTTGTTATGACCCCCCCCAATGAACACACCAGTGAGGGAGGGCGAGACGATCGAGGGGTCCCGTACCATGCGGAATCGACCCTACTCGAGTATCCAGTGCTCAAGTGCTCAAGTTGTTTGCGGCTATTGCTCAAAACTCTGGGAGAGAAGGCCTACATATTATGACTGCACCCATGACCCTGGTGCATGAGGGCTGCGGGACGGGCCACCCCAACCACTCACGAAGCCGTACGTGGACGAATTGAAATCTACTTTTTTCGTTTACCTACACTAAGCACCTAGGTTTTCACTGCCGTTTTCGCGCCTGAACGCCGGGGGGCGCACGGGGCACGCGGTCGCATTATATACTCTTGTGTCCACCGACGCTCGCATCAAATGTGGCGCTTTCGGTGCGTCGCGACCGGCGTCGAGGTCGACGCGTCGCGCGAGCTCGAGCTGGGCCGGCGCCACGTCCTCTCGGACGACGCATCGTCCAACGTCTCGCGCGTCCAGGTCGCGCTCGAAGGGAGCGACGCCGGCGTGGCTGTCGAGGGCCGTGGCCGCAATGCAACGCTCTGGCGCCGCGACGGCGAAGTGGGCTGGCGGAAGCTGTGCGCGGGCCAGCGGGCAACGCTGCGCCACGGCGACAGCCTCGCGCTCGACGGCTCGGAGGCGAGCCGCCGCTCCGTCTTTGTGCTGCAGCAGAGGGAGCCCTCCGTGCTGCCCTCGCCCAAGCGGCCGCGCCCTTCGCCGCAGACGGAGCCGGCGGAGCGGCTCCCATCGCCGCCGGCGGCAAGGGTACCACCAGCCTCCTCGCCGGGCGCGGACGGTTTCACCACCGCCGCCGCCGCCGTCGCCCCCGCCGCCCCTGCCGCCACCTCGGGCGGCGGCAAGTTGCCGCGGCCGGCCGGCGGCTCTCTCAAGGCGCTCACGATCAAGCAGCCGTTTGCCTCTGCGATCATGGCGGGCGTCAAGCGGGTGGAGAACCGGAGCTGGGCGCCCAACCTGCCGCCCAGCGGGCTGTGGGTCGCAGTGCACGCCGCCGCCTCGTTCCACCCCTCGGGTCCGGAGCTCGACGCACTGCGGTCCGCCTGGCCGGCGAAGAAGCCGCCCGAGGCGCGCTCTAGCCGGGAGGACGCGTCCACGACGCGTCCGCGACACGTCCCTCAGGCGATGCGGTCCCTCGACGCGTACCCGCTCGGCGCGATCCTCGGGTTGATGCACCTTTCCTAGACCTTTCCTAGACCTTTCTTGGAACCTTCCTGTAGGCGCGATCCTCGGGTTGATGCACGTGCGTGACGTGCTCCCCGTCGCGCGCTGCTCCGCCGACCCACTCGCCCATGGCCCAAAGTGCTGGCGCATCGACGCCGTCCACAGGCTCGAGGTGCCGATGCGAGGCGTGCGAGGCGCGCCGCGGCCCCACACAAGTCGACGACACTCGACACGCCCCAGACACGCCCCTGGACACGTCCGTTCGGACGCGCACCCTTTCGCGCTAGGCTCGATGGGCCTCTGGCCCGCGCCCGCGTCGCTGCGCGTGCCGCTCGCCGCGCTCAACGCGGCGCTCGGCCGCCCCTCGGCCGCCCCTCCGGCCGGCGCCTTCCTCGCCGGGCCGACGGCCAGACCAGCGGCGCCTCTTCCGCCGCCAGACGCCGGAGGGTGGAGGACGGTCCAGCGCCCCGACGGCGGCGGGGGCCCCGCCGCCTCCGCCTCCGGCCCCGCGCTGAGCGGGAGCCGGCAGAGTGCGAACGGCGGGAGGCGGCCCGAGCAGCCCGCCGCGAGGCTGCCCTCGCGGCAGGCGCTGCTAGGCTTCCAGCCGGTGGCCGCCGCGCCGGTGCCCCC